>NC_043704.1:130694-170562 GCF_006229205.1 Suricata suricatta
GTGGGTTAAAACCCCACATCCAGCTCTACGCTGACAGCTCAGAGCCTGGAGCCTGCTTTGGATTGTGTCTCCCTCTCTCTCTGCCCCTCCCCTGCTGTGCTGTCTCTCTCTGTCTCTCAAAAATAAATAAAAATCATTAAAAAGAAAAATTTTTTAAATAATAAAAAAATAAAAGGAAAAAACCACCCAGATCAAAGAGAAAATCTCAATAGAAATTTTAATACTATTTTGAATGTTGTCACATTTTTTGTGCATTGATAGCATCATGTGATTTTTCTTTTGTAGACTGTTAACAAGGTAGATTATACAGACTGATTTTTAAATAATGAACCAGCCTTGAACTCCAAAACTAATCTCTTCTTTGCTGTTGTGTTATTCCTTTTATGTACTGCAGGATTACATTTGCTAATATTCTCTCAGATTTTTGCGTTTATGAGCGTGAGTTATTGGGCTGTAGTTTTTGGTCGGGCTTTGGTATTAGGGTAATGCTAGTCTCACCAAATGAGCTGGGAAGTGTCTCTTCTCTTCCATTTTCTGAAAGACGTTGTTCAGAAACAACGTCTGGTTGTTATTTCTTCCTTAAATGTGTTTATAGATTTCACCAGTGAAATAATTTAGGCCTACAAATTTCTCTTCACAGGTTTTCAACTATAAATTAATATTATTATTAGTTATTCGATTATTCAGGTTATCTACTTCAATGTGGGTGGGTTGCAGAAGTTTGCAGTTTTCAAAAGAATTGGTCTTTTTCATCTAAATACTAAAGCTATGTACGGAGAGAGAGCCACAGGAGGAATAACTATCGATAAACTTAAGACCAGGTCGGTGTACTTCACATTCTGGTCTTCAGCCGGGCGCGGTGGCGCACGCCTGTAGTCCCAACGACTCGGGAGGCTGAGGCAGGAGGATCGCTTGAGCCCAGGAGTTCTGGGCTGTAGTGCGCTGTGCCGATTGGGTGTCCGCACTAAGTTCGGCATGAATATGGTGACCTCCCGGGAGTGGGGGACCACCAGGCTGCCTAAGGTGGGGTGAACCAGCCCAGGTCGGAAACGGAGCAGGTCAAATTCTGGTCTCCTTCCCAGCCTTCCTGCTACTGTATGCTTCTCAAAGTCCTCCCATAGCTTCTCCCTGCATCCTGTCCTAGATCCGCAGCTGCATTCACTGGGCCAGACAGGGTGGGGGGTGCTTACTCCATCCTACCTGGAACCTCCTACCTGGAGCCAGCGAGGTCACTGCTACGTATGACTTCTTTTTAATGCTTTTTATTCAGACAGAAAGCATGAGCAGGGGAGGGACAGAGAGAAAGGGAAACAGGATCCAAAGTGGGCTCCCTGTTGAGAGCAGAAAGGGGCTCGAACTCAGAAACTGCAAGATCATGACCTGAGCCAAACAAAGTCAGATGCTTAACCAACTGAGCTAACAGGCACCCTGCCTTGTGTGATTTTTAAAAACAAAACTAGGGACACCTGGGTGGCTCAGCTGATTAAGCATCTGATTCTTGATTTCGGCTCTGGTCATGATCTCATGGTTCGTGAGTCTGAGTCCCACATCAGGCACTGTGCTGACAGTGCAGAACCTGCTTGGGATTCTGTCTCCCTTCTCTCTGCCTCTCCCCTGCTCATGCTGTACTCTCTCTCTTCCTCTCACCCTCTCTCAAAAATAAATAAACTTAAAAAAATTGGAATCATATTGTACATGCTGTTTTGTTTTTAAAAAACCACCAACCCGTCCCAACTTCTAAGATTATTACAAATTTAAGATATACAGCATAACTTGATTAACACGAACTGTGAAATGATTACCATAAGTTTTGCATTATTGTTGTTTTCAGATTTCACATGTAAGCGAGACCACACAACATGTCTCTGACTTACTTCACTCGGCAGAGCACCTTCAAGGTCCCTTCATGTTGTGACAAGCGGAGGGACTTGGTGGCCTCGAGGCTGTCCTGCACTAAGCGGAGGTCAGCGCCAGGAAAAGCGCCAGGGGATTCACTTTAACGTGACACAGCCGCGGCTCTCCCCCAGAAGCTCCGCTCACAACAGCCCCCCGGACCCAGTCCATGCCCTTGCTTGGAATCTGCGACTCTCCGGTACAATCCTCAGCCAGCCTACGTGTCCCAGCGCCCCTTACCAGCAGGCAGGTCCCCATCCACTCGGACACCAGCACGTCCACCTTCTCCGGCAACACCACATCCTCCACCTTCTGCTGGAACACGGTGATGATGTCGGCAAAGCCGTTCTGCATGACCAGCTGCCCCGTGTGCTGGGCCATCTCACTGGCCTCCACCGCGTACACCTGCACGTCACACAAGTATCATCAGTGCGTGCCCCGCCCTTCAAAGCAGCCTGTCATCTGCTCTCCCTGAGCCCGTCGCTTCAGCCGAGGCAGAGCCAGCCCCAGCGAACACAAGGACAGAGGGCGGGAGAGCGCCGGACAGCAGGACCGGCAGCTGGCCACGCTGTGCTGCCTCCAACAGACGGAGCCCCGGCAGGGAGCCACCCCTAACCTTCAGTCCACCTCCTGCCTAAAACAGACGGGGGGGCCGCAGGGAGCAAGAAGCCCCTGCGCCCGCGCTGGGCACGCACCGCAGGGGCTTCCCCGGTGAGACCCGGCGGCCCTGCTCCCACACACACAGCAACACCACCGCAACCGACGCAGGAGCTTCTCAGGACTGGAGCGCCGGACTTTATGGACATCAGTGGCTGAGACCACTTCAAGTCCAGGCTGCCAGAGCACACTGCCCGCTTCACCGACAAGAAGCCTCTGAACGCAGGGACCGCGCCAGGACCCCGCTCCGAAGCTGCCACGGGAAAGCTGGCTCCTACTCACTGCCTTGGGCCGCGCGTGATGTGCACAGAAGAGGCTGATGATCCCAGTCCCACAGCCAACATCCAGGATCACTTTATCTTTCAGGGATTCTTTATTCTGCAGGATAACATTGTGGTACTTAGTTGTTCGAGGCTGGTCTGCCAGCATCTCCAAGTGAAGTTTCTAGAGGAAATACAGATTCAGAATCATTGCTTATAATCTGAACAATGGTTTAAGAAGGAAGATCAGAGACTGAGCTAACCCCCTCAGCCCCACCACCCCATGCCTAAAAATATGAGCAATAAAGAGAAAACAACAGACAAAAACATCAAAGGACCTAAATATGCCACTAGCTAAAAAAAACAATGAAGGAATGAAATGGAAGTTTCTGGAATCCTTCAGTTCACTGTGGTGCTGCCTGGAGATTCTCCCTATACCTCCCCAAGAGCCAGGAGAGCAGAGAAGCAGGGTGGATCACCGAGGGGGTGGTGCAGACAGCACCCTCCTGACCACTGTTCCCCCCGAGAAGGGAGGAACCGCCAATTCCCCGTCAGGTTCACCATGGCCAAGGATCCACCGCAGGGGTGCGGACAAGCCTCCAACAGGGATGCTAGACGGGGTGCACAGGGCCCCACCCAACACTGTCGCTCTGGAGGGAGGGAGCAACCTTGCTGAAGGGGTGAGCTCGAGGCCCCCAGCCATGTCCAGAGGGAGGAAAACACCTGAAACCCATGGGAATCACTCCACTCCTCAGGGAAACAGAGAAAGGCTCCTCCGGATGGTTCGTGAAGCCACAAGCGGTTAGTCAGAGCCCCGAGAGGCTGCACCCACACCATCCCTCCAACCCCACTCCTTAGATCTCCGGCTGCAGAAAACCCAGCTTACAGACAGCATGGCTGAGAGTCCCCAGACCATGTCAGCACAAACAGGAAGTCTGTATGGGGCCTTCATGAGCCCAGCGTGGCTCCTCATAAAGACACTGAGGACTGAAACACAAAAGGGTGGAGGGTCAGAGCAGACGAAGTCAAGACCCGGCCATCCCGCCTACGTGATCTACCCTCATAGAAAGAGCGAGGATGCAAAGGCGCACCAGCTGATGCCAGGCGCAGGGGTGAGACGGGGGCATTCTTATCACACAAAGTAGATTTCAGATCAAAGGATATTCCCAGCAACGGAGAGAGTCAGCTCATAGTAACATGGGAATCACTGTAGCAAAAGGGCCTCATAATTCTAAATATTTTTGTATCTGATAACAAAGCTTCAAAACACTCAAGGTAAAAACCAACAGAAATGCAACAAGAAATAGACAAATTCACAATTATGGTCAATATTCTTCTCTCAGTAGCTGAGAGAGAAGTAGAAAGAAAACCAGTAAGGGCACAGACTCAAGCAATACCATCAACCAACTTAATGTGATATTTATAGAACATTTTACCCAACCACTTACAAAAGTAATACACAAAAACACCTAGGAATAGATTTAACAAGAAAGGTAAGAAAGATAAAGCACCAGATATGATCAAAACATAAATAAATAAATAATGAAAAAATAAAATAAACCTTAAAACTCTGAGAGGCGTAAAACAACACTTAGGAAACTGGGTGAATCAGTGTGATGTGACTTCTCCCTAAATTAGTGTAAACTTCCCATGCAATGCCAATTAAACTGCCAGCCACTTTGGCCTGGGGGAAAGGTGCACAACAAATGCTAATAAAATTAGTTTCGAAAAACCAGAGACCAGGCTAGCCATGAAAGCACCAAAAAGTTAGAGGACTGCTAGAGACCTAGCCTCCCAGATGTTTAAAAGCTACGTTATGAAAAGCGTCTGGAGCTGCAGAAGAAATGAACAGATCAATGAAACAGAACAGAGATTACAGAAACAGGCCTTAGAAATTTAACATATGGTAAATGTGCATTTCACACCATCGGAAAAAGAGGGTTACCCTGTAGCTGATGCTGAAGCAGCTGGGTATTTGTGGGGAAATTAAGTTGTAATTTTACTTTACTCTTTACAACAAGTAAATTCCAGATTGATTTAAATATTTCATTGTTAAAAATGGGATCACAAAAGTCTAAAGGAAAGTATGGATATTTATAATCTTGGAGTGAAGAAGATCTTCAAAGTAGGACACAGGGGCGCCTGGGTGGCTCAGTCGGCTAAGCCTCTGACTTCGGCTCAGGTCAGATCTCACGTTCGTGAGTTCGAGCCCCACATCAGGCTCTGTGCTGACAGCTAGCTCAGAGCCTGGAGCCTGCTTCTGGTTCTGTGTCTCCTTCACTTTCTGCCCCTCCCCCTCTCATGCTCTGTCTCTCTCTGTATCAAAAATAAATAAAACATTAAAAAAAATTCAAAGTAGGATACAAAATTCAGAAGCCACAAAGAATAAAAGGGCAATTAGACCATGAAAGTTAGGGTTCCACGGGAAAGACAACAGGCAGGTGGTAAGTGTGATGTATGTAAGAAGTGCAGGCTGACCAGCTTACTGAACAGGCAAACTGACACAAATAAAAAGAAAAATTAGCAAACTAGATGAAAGTTTACCCCCCCCCCCAAAAAAGAAGAAGAAATAGAAAAGGCGAATGAAATAGAAAAGATGACCAATCTGACTTTACAAAACAGACCACGGGGCACTTGGGTGGCTCAGTTGGTTGAGTGGCCAACTTTGGCTCAGGTCATGATCTCAAGGTCGTGGGTTCGGGCCCACATGGGGCTTTTCACTGACAGTGTAGAGCTTGCTTCAGATTCTATCTTCCTCTTTCTCTCTCTCCTCCTCTCTCTCTCTCTCTCTCTCTCTCAAAAATAACCATTAAAAAAAATAAATAACAGGGCACCTGAGTGGTTCAGTGGTCAAGCGACCAACTCTTGGTTTCGGCTCAGCTCACGATCTCAATTTTTTTAGTTCAAGCCCCACGTCCGGCTCTACACTGACAGCATGGGGCCTGTTTGAGAATCTCTGTGTCCCCCTTTCTCTTTCTCTTTCTCTCTCTCTCTCTCAACCCCTAGCTCTCTGCCCCTCCCCCACGTTCTATCTCTGCCTTTCTCAAAACAAACTTTAAGAAAAAATAAATAAAATAAAAATAACAAACAGAAACCAGAATCAAGAGATCCCATATTTCCCCTTTAGGGTTAGAAATCAGTTTTCACTGTGGCAATTTGTGGTTGAGATAAGCTTCCACACGCTGTTGGTAGGTGTATAATCAGCCAGTCTTTCTGGAGGGCAAATTGGCAAGATCCACCAAAGTGAAAAACCTGTACGTACGCCCTACAAACAGCAAAAGGTAAGCAAGATTTATATAAAAGGAAATCCATGACAGCATAGCTTGTCATGATGAAAAGTCATTAAATAAGCAAACCACCAATATGGCCCTTTTAAAATCAACAAAACACTTTTTTGATAGTTTGAAAGCTCTCATCGTGTACATACATCAGGTGGTTTTCACTTATAACATTTTAAATTGTGAACTATAACAGACCTACAAAAAAAGTGTATTAAAAAGTGCCGTACAGTCTGTCAAATATAGTTCTACAGCAAACACTTGTGCCACCAAAGTAGAACCCTGCCAGCACCCCAAACCCTCCCACCCCAGCCTGGCTGGTAAGAAAATGAGGGCGGAAAACCTCCCTGAGAACTAGAGGGTAAGCACTGACTCCCCGCTGCAAACTCCAAAGGAAGAAGCCACCTTACTACCCCAGCAGGAGAACGCTTTCCTCCCGGCCCAGGCGGCAGCCCGGCCAATGAGAAACTGCCAACCTCAGCCAATGAGAAGCAGCCACCACCCTCGAATGGGCTCTCGGTCCAAGCAGCCGCGCCCACCCCTTTCTCTATAAAAGCTCCGCTGGGTGGTTCTCCAAACTTGCCTGTGGGATTGCGGTTCCCCAGTAATTCATGAATAAGCCCATTTCGCTAGGATAATAACAATTTTATTTTCTTTTTTTTTAATGTTTTTTTAAAATTTATTTTTGATACAGAGAGACAGAGCATGAGAGGGGGAGGGGCAGAGAGAGAAGGAGACACAGAACGGGAAGCAGCTCCAGGCTCTGAGCTAGCTGTCAGCACAGAGC
This sequence comes from Suricata suricatta, assembly GCF_006229205.1. Classification (NCBI taxonomy): domain Eukaryota; kingdom Metazoa; phylum Chordata; class Mammalia; order Carnivora; family Herpestidae; genus Suricata; species Suricata suricatta. The sequence goes on from NC_043704.1 coordinate 137,570, forward strand.
CTGACGCGGGGCTCGAACCCACAAACGTGAGATCTGATCTGAGCCGAAGTCGGAGGCTTAACCGACTGAGCCACCCAGGCGCCCCAACAATTTTATTTTCAAGACTGACACCATCACAGGCCCCTTCTTACCGGTAACCGCCATCCTGATTTTCAGGGGAACCAGCTCCCGGATCTTTAGTTTCCCCACTTACATTCATAAACAATACCTTTCAACATCGCTTTGTAATTTACATAACTGAATCAAAAGTTCCTTGCTGTCTTGCTTCTTTCACTCAACATTAGGTCTACAATGTTTATTCTGCAGGCATCTGTTTGCATCTAGCTTTGAAATATAAACAGGAGCTGTCTGGACTATAGGATTATGGGTCTTCAAATTGGGGGGCAAAAAACAACAACACAAAAACTAATAAGTTAGTTATTTAAAGGTATTGTTTACTTGTGTAGCTTGTTTGTATTTTTAAAGTAAAATGTATTACTATTTTAAATGCTGAGAAAAATTCATAATCCCACTATTCAGGTGATCTCTCTAAACAACCATGGGCCAAGCCAGCCTACCACTGGCTTTTGTCTGGACTGCAGGCCAAGAATGACTTTTACATTTTTTAATGGTTTTTAAAAATCAAAAGAATATGCCATGCTCATTTATCGTTTTATGGCTGTTTCTGCACCACACCGGCAGAGCTGAGTAGCCCCACGGCCTGCCAAGCCGGAGAAGACGTCTGCAAACTCCGCTCTAATCCATGAGAAGCAGCGGTCCCGGCGATGCTAACTTTACGCTAGAGACAAGGAGCCGGCTCCTGGCCAGACGAGCAGGGGCTTGGGGTGCAGTACCAGGGTTCCGTAGCTGCCGAAGTACTCCTCGTCCTGCCACGTGTCCTCCGGGTCACACTCCTCCACGTGTTTCCCGAGGTGGTTCGCAGGTATGTACCCGCAGCAGCCCGCGCGCTCGCCCCACCACCAGTCCGCCGTCGTCTGTCTCAGGATGAGAATTTTTTCTCCTCTTAAAAAGCTGAGCTGGAAAACCCATACACACAAGTCAAAATTCAAGAAAAACCTGTAGTTGGTATTTTAATTGTGGCTCAGGGATAAACCCCCCATCGCCGGGGCCCCAAATCACAGCTATTTCAAAAAGGACTCAGTGGGCAATTATACCAACTCACAATTTGTAAAAATGATACCAAGGTTTAGAGGTTTTTGTGGAACATCTACATGAAAGAAAAGCACATGGTATTTTTTAAAGAAAGATTAAACATTTTCAGATGGCTTAGGACAGAATTTCTCAACAGCCTCTTCACAGTAACTCGGCTATGTGGTAGCCGATCATTTACTGGGTTACAAAGCAGGAAAAGCTACATTCAAGTCAGTAATTTTATTTTACAGCCTTAGTTTTCATTAACTAGAATAGGTTTGAAACCCAGGTTTCCAAACAGAAATCGGAACAGGTGCTTCACCCGATTCCTCACCCAGGCATCTCTCATCTGAGGCCTGGGATCGGAGTTTGTTAGGGGGAAAGAGAAGGTCACTCACATGTCTCACTGGGCTCTAGACGTCTGAACACTTCTTTACTTAACTTTGGTATGACTTCTTCAAAATCTACACCTACGTCTATCCCTTGGCATGGTGAATCCACAGCAACATGGCCCGAGGCCCGTGGCCACTGCACATGAGCAAGCGCGTCAGGTTACCTGCGTCTGGTCAGTGGCAGAATAGTCTGCGATGGCCACAAACTCTTCCGGGTGCACGCCTTCCTGGAGATGCTCCTGGCCGCCGCACTCCATGAGACCCTCTCCCTCCTGCTCAAAGCCAAGGAAAGAACAGGGATGACCATGGTGCCTCTCTCTCTCTCTCTGTCCACCCTAATAACCTGCAGCCTTCTGGTTATTTCCTTTGGTTTCAAATGACGATTCGTGTGACCAGATTTAACCACACAAGTTAGGTCATCTTCGCTAGCAGGATCAAGGGGTCTCACCTTCACGCTACCTTTACTTTATGTCTCCAGTACAAAATTATTTCTCAAGGAGAGAATTAAGAAAGGCAATTTTAGTGTCTACCTGGTGACTGATCCTGAACATCATCCTCAAAGTGGTGACCGGCCCTAAGAGAAAGAACACCTGTTCCTGGGCCTCATGCTCTGGGCACCTTGTGGGGTCTGAGGGCAGAACCGGGCAGGCCTCGGGAGGGTGCTGGGGGCCTGGCACAGCCCTCGCAGCTTCACTCAGACTGCACTGCTGCCGACGCGGGCCGCCCGGGACCCAGAAGGGGAGCCCGGAGCGCATGTGCTCAGTGTCTACTTTCCCTCAGAACAAGGTTGCCTGGAAGACACCCACCGGGGGCGGGGGACCACCAACCACGCGTTCCTGTCCGATGAGGCGACCCTGTCCCAATATATACATTTTCCTAAACACAAATGTAATTCATGTTCTTTGGGAAATGTGTAAAAGCACAAGTGTACCCAGAGGAAAATTCGAACCATGTGTAACCTTGCTCACTGGTCAGAGATAATGACAGTTAACACGTTAACATTTATATTCTTTCTAGCTGTTGTTTAAGTGTACATATAACATGTGCATACAAGGCATTTATTGAGATCATATAATCCTGCTTTGTGACACGTTTCCCACTCATTAAATCTGAGTATTCTCCTCCGCATTAATTACTTCTAAATGCATTTCTAATATCTGATAGTATCCCATTCTATGAATTATCTTCATTTATCCAATCTCCTCATTTTGTAGTCTTAAACTGTTTCCAGCTTTTACATCATAAATTATGTAAGATGAACTTTTTAAACAAAAATCATTGTGTCTATCCATGACAATTTTCTTATGATAAACTCCTGAATGGGAAATTGGCAGATTAAGATGATTCGTACTTTTATAACTTTTTTTAAGTGTATTTGAGTGAGAGAGACACAGAGAGAGAGAGAGAGAGAGAATGAAAGGAAGAAGCAGAGACACGGGGAGACAGAGAATCCCAAGCAGGCTCCGTGCTGTCAGCCTAAAGCCCAACACGGCTTGATCTCACCGACCATGAGATCATGACTTGAGCCAAAACCGAGTGAGGTGCGCACCCAGGTGCCCTACTTTTATAACTTTTGATATTATCCCCAAATACCCTCCAGAAAGGTAGCTCCTGAGACCTACACAGAGTAAGTGAGGGGCGCTGGGGTGACTCAGTCAGTTTAGCGTCCAACTGTTGCTACTGGTTCAGGTCATGATCTCAGTTCTTGGGTTGGAGCCCCGTGTCAGGCTTAGCACGGACAGTGTGGGGCCTGCTTGGGATATATATTCTCTCCACCCCGCCCCCCCGCCACTCATTCTGGCTCTCTCTCTGAATAATCATAAAAAAAAAGAGTAAGGGAACGATTTTTCTATCAACAGTGGACATGCATCTTCACTCAAGTCTCTGCCAGTTTGATGCAGACACTGTCTTTGTTAGTTCCATTTGCCTTTACTTTTTATTAATTTTATAATTCATTATTTTATTGTATTTTATTGTATTTTTGACAGAGAGAAAGAGCAAGCAGGGGAGAGGGGCAGAAGGAGAGAAAGAATCGTAAGTAGGCTCCATGCTCAGTGCAGAGCCCAACCTGGGGATCAATCTGACGACCCTGGGATGGTGACCTGAGCCGAAATCAGAGTCAGATGCTCAACTGACTGAGCCACTCAGGCGCCCCAGTTCTATCTGCCCTTAATTTTTAGTGACATCAAATACGTTTTTTGAGCACTTTTTGGTCATCTTTTTTGTTAGCTGCCTATCTGTATCCTTTGCACACTTTCCTGCTACAGTAACAGGATTCATTTTACACAGTATAATTTCCTTTTCAGCTTGTCCCCACCCTGCTCCTGCTCCACCTCCATCTCAGCCCGTCACCGCCCTCCCTGACCCTCACCAGCCCCTGGCACATCCTCCCACGCTTTCCCCATGTTCATGTACATACACGCATGTGCACACACACCCGTGCATATGCAGTTTTTCTTCTGACATAGTTTTTTGTGAAGGGTGTCACAAGCCCTTTTTTTTATTATTTTTTTTTACTCACATTAATACCTTGCAAGAAACTCCCCAATTCTTAGCACTCTAACTTACACTTTTCAATGACTATATAGTACTCTACAAAAGGAAATCTTCCGCTTCTTCAGTCACCCTTGATTGATGGTGTCCAGCTTTCTGCCACTATAAACAATGTGACCACAAACATCTGTGCACCTTCCTCCTTATACAATGATGCTTTATTTCTATGGGATAGATTTTCAGGGCCGAGAAACCAGCGTGGCTTCATCACACATTTCTCTTTCCATGAAGGGTGCGGCACGCCACACTTCACAACGCGGCGAGCGCTCACTGCTTGAAATACGCCCCCAACCGGCGTTATCACGGTCTTCAATTCTTTCCAGAGTTTTAGGTGGCAAGACACCAGAAAAGGAACTGTGTAGGGAAACAAAACTATTTCTTATACTTTATAGGAAAGATTTTTAACATAAGGAGACGGTAGTAATTCATGATGGGACTTTGACATACACAGAAGCAAAGTTACAACAACAATACAAACAGCACAAAATGGGGGTCGGTAAAAGCAGGAATTTGGAAGAGTCTTGCATCATGAGTGGTGGAAACAAAACGACTGAGACAGCTTAAAGACGCATATCACAATTTCTTGGGTAACCACTAAACTATCAGTAAAAGATACACATGAAAAGCTAATAGAGAAGATAATGTGGAATTTCAAACAGTACTTTATTAATCCAAAAGGAGGCAAGAATGGATAAAGGTACAAAGAATAAACAAAAAAGAAACAGAACACAAACAGCAAGATGTTAGACCTAACCATACCAGTCAACATGTTAAATGTTAACAGACTAAATACTCCAATTTAAGAGCAGAAGTGACTTGGGAGCGGGAAAGATGACGTACCTGTAGACTCTTCACAAGAGAAACATTTTAAATACATGGACTTTGATTTAAAATAGATTCAAAATATATGTGTATGTGTACCATGCAAGCTGGCACAGTGGTATTAACATAAGACAAAATAGATGCAGGGCAAGAAATATTAATAGGCAAAAAGACTTCACAAATATAAAAAAGTCAATCTAGAAAGTAAAATCTACCCTAAATGTATGCACCAAGTAACAGATTCAAAATATATGAAGCAAAAGCGATAGATTCAAAACGAAATTTTAAAAAAAGACAAATCCATGATCAAAGAGGAAATTTTTGAAGCTCCTCTCTCTCAGTAACTGACACAACAAATGGACAGAAAGTCAGAAAGGACACAAAAGATGTACCACTAATAACCCATTTGACTTAATGACATTTATAGGAAACCGACTGCAGACATGCTCTCTGCACGTGCATGTGGAGCGTCCCCCCAAATAGCCCATCTGATGAGGTCACAAAGCAGGCCTTCCAAACAATGACATTTTAAATAATATCTTTTCTGACCAAACGGAATCAAGCTAAAATTAAATAACAAAAAGGCAAGTAAAAATTCCTAAACATCTGAATGTAGGCAACCCATTTTTGAAGAGCCCATAAATTTTCTAATTTCCTCCGTAACAGATTAGAAAGTATTTTAACTGATCAATAATGAAAATACAACGTATTTAAGTGTGTGAGGTACAGCAAACTGATGGTCAGAGAAGGTTGGTTTAAATCAGTGATCCACAGTTCATCACAAGATGCTATAAAAACAGAAAATTAAACCCAGGGGTGCCTGGGTGGCTCAGTCAGCCGACTTTGGCTCAGGTCATGATCTCACAGTTCGTGAGTTTGAGCCCCACCTTGGGCTCTATGTTGACTGCTCAGAGCAGTCAGAGCCTGAAGCCTGCCTCAGATCCTGTGTCTCCCTCTCTCTCTGCCCCTCCCCACTCATGCTCTATTTCTCTCTGTCTCAATAATAAATAAACATTAAAAAAATTGTTAATGAAAATTAAACCCAAAGAATAAAAGAAATAAAGATAAAAGCAGAAACCTATGGGACAGAAAACAGATGAACAAAGAAAAATTCAACAAAGACAAATCTGGCTCTTTGAAAAGATGAAAGTGGTAAACCCCTTACAGGCGATCAGGGGAAGGAAAGATAAGACACAGATTCTGAATAGCAGACATCTCTTCTGTAATGAAGAGCACTGGTAACAGGATGAACACAAATAGTACAGAAATGCTTCCATGACAGACACCCAAGTCGTTAGGAACTCAATAACTCAACAGACTGAGCAAACTTTCGAAACGTGATGCTCTCAAGTGTCAGCAAGCTCTATGTGGGTTCCTGGCAGACCCATCCACTGGAGAACAACTGGTCATTAGCTAGTAAAACTGACAACACGAGATCCCTTCCACCTGCAATGCCATTACCAGGCGTACACCCGAGAGCATGTGTGCACAAGCAGATGTGCGGGCAGATATTCACTGCAGCGTCGTCGCAAATAGAGGAAAACTAGAAACATCAAGTTCCACAAAAGGGAAATAAATAAAATGTGGCGAACACCGATTGCGTAACAGTAAGACTGCTAGCGACCCGCTCACAGAGCTCCAAAGTGATGGTCATGTAAGGCGCACGCTACAGAGCATCCTATAGGACTTGGACCAGCTCCACACACATGAAGGGCAAATCCTCCAAAAGGAACATTGGTAGAAGGGCGCCTGGGTGGCTCAGTTGGTCAGCTCAGATGATGATCTCACGGTCATGAGTTCGAGCCCCGTGTCGGGCTCTGTGCTGACAGTTCAGAGCCTAGAGCCTGCTTCAGATTCTGTGTCTCCCTCTCTCTCTGCCCCTTCCCCACTCACACTCTGTCTCTCTCTCAAAAATAAACAAACAATAAAAAATCTGACCAAAAAAAGTAACATTAGTGGAAAAGGCAAGCAGCAGATGACACAGAATATGACGCCACTTAAGTAAATTCTAAAAAGCACAGAGTGTCAAAGGTATAAAAACATAAAAATGGTGGAGAAGCATAAAGATCAATTTGTAATTCACAGTAGTATTTGCCTGTGGAAACAGAGGAAGAAGAATGGGGCTGGGCCGCAAATTTTATCTACTGTTTCCTTCAACATACATCCATATATGTATATATATTCACACTCTAAAGCAAACATGACAAAATGTCAAGTTTTCATTTCTGTGAATGTACATAATGTTTGCAAATTTATTCTATAAATGTTCCCACATTTTAGAAATTTCTCAAAAGAACAGGATATCCATAAAATTAAAAATTTTATGATTAATTTTAAGAAAGATTAATAAAATAACACAACTATGAATCAAATCTCTCTATACAAAAACCCAAATGAAATTAGAACCACTATTAGAAGGGTAGAAAAAAAGAAATGTTAAAATTGGACATCATAGATATGAAAATGTTTGATTTTTTAAAAAAGATTATCTGAATATTCATTTGGTTTTTAATTTTATATAATCAACATTCCTTGAAATGTAACGTAATCTTTTTTTTTTTTTTTTTTACTAATACCTTGAATGAAACTAGATGTGTGTTACAGGCAGAAAAAAAGTATGAATATATAAATCACTTTTAGTGTGTCCAACCAGCCTGTAAGATATTATGCCGGGGACCTTATTAAACAACTAAAAACTGTGCTCGTTTCACCAGCAGAGGTACCAAAGGTAGATTCCTGGGAGGTTTTGTGATGCCCAATTCAGAATGTCATCTGTAATTCCCGCTGTTTAAGCATCCCGCGGTTGGTGGCTAAGCTCAGCTCTCCGCAATGTTTAGAGTTTTTAAATACAGGTTCTTACATCCCAGACCTGAACTCACCCGTGATTCACTCCTGGAGCAGTCACCTGACGTTGCCATGGTTCTCTGAGGATCTGCCGCATAGCTGCCGCGTTCAACGCGTCATTTTCCCCTCCATTTTTACTTCTGAAAAGAGAGAGAATGAGAAAATACTTTGTTACACTGCATGAGAATTAAGTGTGCTTCATTTCTAAGGTCCATGATAAAGATCCTATGCCAAAGGGAAGTAAAACGGGTTTTTAAATAATGAAACAAAAAATCAAATTTATGAATGCAATTCTTCAGGAGAACAATAGAAAGCATTTGAAATTTATGAACTTCTGTGTGTTTTCCTCACTAGTCTACAAAGGTGCTGATCTTGTTTGTTGAATGAACAGTTAGTTCCTGTCAGATTACTGGGTTGATTTAAAACAACAAATTAATGCCAAATCTTTTCTTGGAACCCTGAGAGCCTTCATTCCAATTAAAATTCTCTACTGTGAAAATCAAGGAAACCTCATTTGAAATGTAGTCCTGAGACCAGCAGGGGGAGCTCTCACACCCTAGCATTCCTTCTAGAACGGACAGGAAAAAGTCCACTTTCCTACTACTACAGCAGGGTCGCCTACCCAGGCGGCAGCCCAGCCAGTGGGAAACCCCCAAACAGCCTCAGCCCAGCCAGTCAGAAAGGGTGACCACCCCACACTCACTTTCCTCCAAAGTAGCTCCTCCGAGCATCCTCCTTTTTCTTTTCTTTTTTCGTAATAGAGTAGGTTGGGGGAGGGGGGGCGGTTATGGGGAGAGAGGAAGACAAAAATCGGAAGCTCGCTCTACGCTCAGCCCGAGCCCCGAGGTGGGGTTCTGGGGCTTGATCTCACAACCTTGGGATCATGACCTGAGACCAAATCAAGAGGGCGATGCTTAACCGAATGAGCCATCCAGGTGTCCCCCGCCCCTTCTTCTCTATATAAAGTAACCTTTCTCTTCTACATTAACCAAATTTGCCAGTAGTTTCCCCATAGTTTGCACGTCCGAAACCGTAATTCCTCTCTCATTTTCAAATAAACCCATTTTACTGGTAAAATAACTGGATGTTTTATTTTCAAGGTCAACACTACCTGGGGCTTTCAAGTGTTTCCACTAACAGGAACCAAAGGTTACATCTTACAGAGGCTTTCCCTTCTCATTCTCAGTTCTCAGTTTTCCCTGTGACTGTCTAATCCACACTATGCTCCAACATGAGTGCTTGTTCTTACGTAAAAATTCTTTAAGATACGTGCTTCACTTATCATGACTTAATACTTATTTTTGTGGCATCTGTAATTACAATGTGAAAATTAACAGAACGAAGTCACTTAGGATGGAGTCGGGAGGCCCGCACGGGAGCTACAGGCAGACCCACCAAAAAAAGCCGATTAACAGTGGATACTACACACTCTTCGAGGCGCAGGAAGGATTTCCTCCTCCCCCCAGCAACAGCACAACCAATGAGAGACTATCACAACCCAGTCAATGAGACACTATCACTTCCAACTCCCAGCCACAGGCTGCTTATACTGGATTGTAACTCTCTACCGTTCTTAAATATTAAAAATTCTTAAATTCTCTGCCATTTTCCCCTGCTGGGCATTATGCCAGTTGTTTTTTTTTTTAAGGTTAACAACAAATACTAATATATATATATATACATTGTATTTTCACTGGAAAACACTGGTATTGGGGCCAGGGCGGGATGGAGCCTGGTCAGGGCTGGTTTGCTGGAAGGGGCAAGGGAGGGTGAGGCTGGGCCTGGTTGATGGGGCAGAGCCAGGTGAGCTGTCCAGACTGGGCGCGGGGGGGGGGGGGGAAATGAGCCAGGATTTCCTGGGACTCGTGACCAAAGACAACGGGAGGTGTGGGAAGAGAAAGAATAGGGGGGTATGAGGGGAGCGGCAGGGCACAGATGCAGGAGTACCATCAGAGGTACGGAGAAAAGGGAGAGAGCCCAGAGAAGATGAAGGCCCGCGCAGGAAAGTGAGGCGGGCACCGCTCCGAGAAGGCGTGGCTGGGGAAAGAGGCACAGAGCTGTTGGGCGTGGTGAGGGGGGAGGGAGGAACAGGGGACGGTGGGCGTGGCTCGAAAGGGGCGTGGTCCTGCAATCTCCCAGCCTGCAGTCAGCAGCCGGGGCGCCCAGCACAGAAGGGCAAAGGTTCGGGGCTCCTCAAGGGGACGGACGCCTGGGTCGGCCCACTGACCCACACGCCCGACAAGGATCCTACCTCACTTCTGTCCAGCCGCCCGGGCTGCCCACGAGAAACCTACCTCAGCCCCCTTTCTCCGCTGAGTTCTGCGTCCACACCACGGGTGCGGAGGGGCGGACAGCGTCTACCAGGAACCCGAGCCACCGCCCTCGGACCGCGCAAGCGCAGTAAGCGCAGGCTGGCGGCGGACAGAGCCCCTCCCTAGGCCCTGCGTCCCACGCCTGCGCAGTCCGCACTCGCCACTCCGTCCGGGGAATGGAACCACTGTCTTCGGCCCCACGCAGGCGCAGTCGCTCTGACCCGTCTAAGAAGAGGACCAGTCCTGGGCCGGGAGCCTCCTCGCGCAGGCGCACTTCACGAGTTCCACCTCCAGCAGTGGAGCGCGCGGGGGCACTGCGCCCTCTTTCGGGGCCTGCTGAGCCTCTTGTAGGGACGGGGTCTGCGGTGGGGTTGCCACCGGCTTAGGGCGGTGGGCAGGGGAGACCGGAGCCGTACTCGGGCTGGGAATGTGGAGCGGTGGCAGCCGGACCTGGGTTAAGGGTAGGGCAGCGGGGGACAGGGCTAGATCCGGCTTGGGGGGACGGGGCTGCGGGGGGGCCTTGCCCAGTTTTGAGGGTGAGGCAGCAGGGGTCGGCCCCGGACTTGGGTTAGGTGGTGGAGCAGCAGGGACCGGGACCGTGCCTGGGTTAGGGGGTGGGGCAGTGGGTGTCGCGGATGGACCCGGGTTAGGGGGTAGGGCATAGAATCACTCAGACACTTAACACCAAGCCTCCTCCACAAAGCAGAGCCACCCAGATGACCAATGGTAACTGTAGACAAAACAGAGATTAGCTGAGGCCAGCATTAGAACTCCCTGGAAGAACAAATCCCAAACGGCCAGTGCGCAGAGTCACGGGCTAAATAAGTGATTGTTGTTTTAGCACGAATGTCCAGGCAGTTTGGTCTGCAGCAAGCGCTAATTGACACATCCAGGAATGCTAATCAAAAGCCCAGGGCGGGGTCACGATACCCCCATAAGAATGGTCAGGTTTTAAAAGACCAGAAATACTTAGTGTTGGTGAGTATGTTGAACAGTCAGAGGTCTCATACATTGCTGGGGGCAGGAGTGTAAACGGGCATAACTGTGTCAGAAAACTATTTGACAGTTTCTCATAAAGCTGAACGTACACCGATTCTGTAATTCAACAACCCCACTCACAGGTATGCAGCCAGCAAAAGACACGTACGGGAAAGGTTCACAGCGAAGGGAGTGGGGAGAAAGGAGTCTTCTGGGGTGCTGGAACGTTCCGCATCTTTAAAAGGATAAAATTTGTGCAGTATAATATGAAATTCACACAATATAAAGTATACTTCAATTGAAATTAATCTTTACAATGTCTTTAAAAAGCCTTGTGTCCTCTACTGTCTGTAAATAGTTTGTGGTTAGATAGTTGACACCCTTCCCACCAAGAAACAGGCCCCGTGCTCCCTCTGCTTGAATCCGGGCGGGCCCCTACCTGCTTTATCCGCTGGAACCCAAGACGAGTAGCGACTTCCAAGGTGAGCTCACCAGGCCACGTGGTTTCCTCCGGCTCTGAGGACACCGCTCTCGGCTGTCACTGTAAGGCCCCAGGCCGCATGGGGACACCAGGCTTAGCGCTCCAGACAGCAGGCCCAGCTGAGCCCAGCCTCCGGGGGGTCTCTTACCTGGTGCAGACGTGACTGAGGAGGCCTCCAGGCGACCCCAGCCCCGTCATCCGAGCCATCCCAACTATTCCGGTCTTCCCAGAGGAGACCCCATGCATGACGGGGCCAGGCCGAGCCGTGCCCCTGTGCCTTGTGCCCTGACCCCTTGCACCCAGTGAGACCAAGACCGCAGTTGAGGTTTTGATGCTGTCAGCTGGAACAGAACTGAGTACTTCCAAGCGGAGGCTGCTGACCAAAGTCTAGAACCTGTGGCGGAGCTCGGGGATAGGCCACAGAGAGAAGCCGGAGGGGCCTGTGGACGGTGTTAGCACGAGGCGGGCAGGCTGAAGAGGCGGTCAGCAAGTCCCAAAGAAAAGCAGGGAACTGTGACTGGAAGCCAAAGGGAAAGCCTCTTGCTGCTGGGTGGCGGGGAGTCTGGTGCCGCGGCTGCTGTGTGGAGGGGGTAGGAAAGGCCCATCGACGGGCGGGGCGGGGGGGGGGGTCAGGTAAGGAGGTTTCGGGCAGTGTTGCGAGGCTCCCGGGCACCTGGAGGCTGCACATCATAAGGAAAGGTGAGAGAGAGGGCACCCGAGGGGGGAACGGGTCTGGCTCACACAGACCTCCGGGGGACTGCGAAGGATCCAGGAGCGGCCGGGCTGGGAGTGAGGGTCTGCTTCATCCCCACCTCTCCCAGCAGAAGGTTCTCAAAGAAACGAGCGCTCAGGGCAAAGGCAGGATGCCTGGCGCTGCTGGGAGACTGCAAAGCTCTCTGAAGAAATCCAGCTGGCATCTCCGACACGCACCCAGCGGCCAGGCCTGCTGCGGGCCTCGTCTCTCGGGCCCTGGCGGGTAACAGCCGCCCAGCCTCAGCGCACGGGCCGCAGCAGCCGGTCAGGCCTCGCACAGCGAGGGGCCCGTTTGGAAGAGGCTCCGGGGCGGGCTCTGTCTCTGGGAGCGAGCAGAGAAGACCCGGCGACCTGGGGTGGCCCTCGTGGCACCAACCCCGGCCTGGACTAAAAGAACCAGAGATCCCGCAAAACGGAGAGAGGCGTTTGGACCCCTGTGCTGTGGCGGACCCGCAGCAAACTAAGAAAACTACTCAGCTGCAAACCCGGCTACTTTGTATGGAACAATGACATAGAGGGTGGAATCAAGACCCCAGCCTGCAAAGCTGGCAACCACGGAGAACCCTTCCCAGGGACACTACGAGCCCCAGTCGAGGAGCTGGCGACGTGAGCCGCGTCGGATTCCAGAGCTGCTGCGACCGCGCCTGCCGCCCACCCGTGCCCCCTGGGGCAGGAGCGGCTTGTGACAGCCATCCTGTCCCTGTCCCGGCTCGGGGAGGGCGTGGGGTCAGGTCACTGGCCTCGAACTGAGTAGGAAATACACTGAAGAAGCCGTTCCTGAGGCATCCCACTCGGAACTTCATCTGCTCGGGGCCTGTAGGCGGTGAGGTCCTGGAGTTCTCGTTGCCACAGTGAGATGAGGCCTGGAGGTCCTGGGGAGTTCATGTCACATGTGCGCGGGGTGTGGCCAGAGAGCAGGCTGTGTTTTCCAGTGCTGGCCCCAACAATCTCTCCCTTCCCACACCGTCTTCTCCAATGAGTCCCTGCCACCTCTCCAAGAGGTGACGTCTAAACCTCTCCTTTAGATTGTGGGCTGGCTTCCACCTGCCTGTAACCAACAGAATGTGACAAAAGTGACCCGCGTGACTTCTGAGATTAGGTCAAAAAAGGCCATGCAACTTTCACCTGGTTCTCTGGGGCGCGTCCTTTGGGGGAAAGACAGCCCCCGCGTGAGAAGCTGACCTTCCTTGAACCACCGCTCTGGAGAGGCCCGACTCAGCCCAGCCTTCCCGTCATCTTTGCCGAGGCACCAGGCATGTGAGTGAGGCCACCATGGGCCCTCCAGACCAACTCAGGTGCCAACTGAATACCAACAAGGACCTCAATTATTACCACATGGGGCAAAAGGAGAGCTCCGCCAAGGCCAGCCCGAATCCTGACTGAGGGAACTTGTAGGATCTAATAAAATATGGGTATTTTTAGCCACTAGGTTTTGGGTGGCTTGTCTTGCAGCAATAGCAACTGGAATATTCTGTCCTGTAAAAAAAGTATCCTTCCTACACATGTGACCCAGAAGGATGTAATTCACTGATGATGGAGTTCTGACCCCACTTCTTAATAAAGCCTGTGGCCGGGGCGCCTGGGGGCTCAGTCAGTGGGCGTCCGACTCTTGATTTTTGGCTCAGATCTTGATCCCAGGGTTGTGGTATCCGGCCCTGCATGGAGCTCCACACTGAGCTTGGAGCCTGCTTGGGATTCTCTCTCTCTCTCTCTCTCTCTCTCTCTCTCTCTCTCTCTCTCCCTCTGCCCCTCTCCCCTGCTCTCTCTCTCTGAAAAGAAAGAAAGAGAGAGAGAGAAAGGAAGGGAGGGAGGGAGGAAGGGAGAAAGAAAAAGCAAGCCTTTGGGTATTGAGAGTAGAAACACACGGTACTTCTTAAATGATGAATTTATGATTAATTTTTATTTATAAAGAATCTGATGAAAGTTTGGTAACTTGGATATGCATACAAAACTCTTCCTATGGCATTGCTTCTAGAAATGCTCGTAGGAAAATAAAGACTAAAGCCTGAAGAATCAAATATAGGCCCATCTTCCTTTCACCTTTATGTCCCCCAAAGACTTACTTTAAAAAAAAAGATATTGAATTTGCAATAAGAAATACTCACCTCCAAAACATTATAGAGAAAATGTTTTTCTTTTGCTTCTCTGAAGAATAGGGCATTTCCATATGCTGTCATGCATGAAGACAGGATTTCAATGTGGTCAGAGCTTGGACCCTGAAGACAGACTAGGGGTCAAATTCTGGTTTTGAAACTTATTAATGATGTACCCTGAGTAAACTATTTCCCTTCTGTGAGCCTCAGTTTCCCCTGAGGATGAAGAAAGTTTGCCACCTGGACAGGCAGGGAGTTCTGAGATCGCCTGCTGGCTTGTTACCCTTCTCAAGGGTTTCTTCACACGTGCCCACCTCGGGTTTCCTTGCTGAGTGGGCGCTGCTTAGTCCTGTTACTGGGGCCACTCTCTTCAAACTGAGGGTGGGTCTCTGCCCCAGACGATGCTGATGCTGCGTCCAGCAGGGACAGCCCAGGGCTATGGATGCTCAGACCATCGTATGAGGGGCCCCTTCCGCCCCCAGAAGCCAGACTCCTCACTGCTAACCAGTTCCCGGGGCCACTAGTTCCAAGTCTGAGGCCTGCTGAGCGCTCTGCCCAGTGGGAGAACACTGGGGCACGCAATTCACCGTGTGGGGGGCTGGATGGTCATCACTCCGGGAGAGAGTCTGTCCCTGAGAGAGTCACCTTGAGCCGCCTTGTGGCTGCAGGACCCTCTTGGCCCAACATAGCTCTCAGGTTCCCCCGCCTCTTTCTAATTTCCAGGAAGCAGCCAGGGCAGCAGGCTGCCTGGAGGGGCCCGGCACCCTTGTGCACTCCTTCCCCCGCCCTACCCTGGGTGCAGGGGCTCAGCACCAGCCTGTACTCCCCTCTCGCCTCCCTGCCCCCCGCCCCACCGCTGGGATTCGGATTTTAGAAACTCTGCTAGCAACTAACACTGTCCTTGTCTGCCTCTGTGTCCCATGGCAGAGTTCCCTGGGCCTTCTGGAGGCCCCGCCGTGGAGGTCATGGCCATTCCAAGGGCCTCCAAGGCTGCACCCGGAGCATACTGCAGGAGTCCTCCTCAAGAAATCTTTAAAAAAAGGTTCAACATATTAAGAATTCATCACTTGAACAGTGATATAAAAATATCACGTAAGACACATTTAAAAGTAAGAGGAGGGGCGCCTGGGTGACTCCGTTGCTTAAACGTCCAACTCTGGCTCAGGTCATGATCTCGTGGTCTGTGAGTTCGACCCTGTGTTGGCTTCTGTGCTGACAGTTCAGATTCTGTGTCTCCTTCTCTCTCTGCCCCTTCCCCACTCACACTCTGTCTCTGTCTTGCTCTCTCTCAAAAATAAACAAACATTAAAAACATTTTTTAAAAAAGTCTAAGAAGAGATCATTTTAGATGTTTAACAAATTTAATGTTAATACAAACATTATAAGAAGTCTATCAACTTACTCAATTTTATTATTTTAGGTTTTTAATTTCCAAAAATAGTTTATCTTTCCTATGATTTCATCCATGTATTCTTTATGTTTTTATTTATATTAGCACTCATCTGAACCATTAGATGGTAAGTAGATCTGTGGCTATAGTTCAGTTATATGAAAATTTTGAAAATAGCGCTAACTCTTTAACAACGTCTTTAACTTAAAGTTTGTTTTTAAAAAGCAAAGAGGGACGCCTGAATGGCTCAGTCGGTTAAGCACTGACTCTTGTTTTCGGCCCAGAGCCCTGTCTCATCAGAGCCTGCTGGGAATGCTCTCTCTCCATCAACAGAAAAGCACCAGAAGTTAGGCTTCTGGATTTACATGTCTGTATCTTTTATCTTCCCCATTTTGTTTGGTACATTCTTCACTGAAATCTCTAAGTAAGCCCATCCATCCTCCCCCCCACGCCCTCCAGGGACGTTCTTGTTGGAGACGGCTCAACCCCACAGCCGCGCTGTCCTGCCGAGGTGTATGAATCCTCATCAGTTAGATCGTTTTATCAGCTGAGGAGGTTTTGGTTGGTGATCAGTTGGCTTAATGCGGTGGAGGACCGCGTGCCGTTCTGGGTCCACAGGGACACAAAGCCACAAAATTGTGTGATGCTTATAGACGAGTTAAGTTAAAAACTGTTCCCATTAGCAAAACACAAACAGGATAATACAGTGATTTTTTTTTTTTACAAACTTTAAACCTGACATGGGTTTATGGCAAATTTCTAAGAGTCCTTAAAAGTTATAAAAAGTATAATCAGATAAAAGCCTGTAGCACAGTTCTACCTGAGGGGAAAACGGTCCAGTTTCCTGTTGATGCATTCGCCTGGGTCAGTTCTAACACCTTCTCCTGCCTCACGGAGACTAGGTTCGGTTCCCGGGCAACAAGCCTCATACACAGGAGGCCAGGCTGAGGACCGGGAGGGGCACGGGGCCCACTCGCTCTGTTCCAGCCTCCAGCTCCTTCTCAAAAAAAAAGTTGAAAAACAAAAACAAAAACAAAAGCCCTGTTGTTTTGAGCTGGGTCCTAATGTTGCCATGGATCCAGAGCCAACCCCAGCACCAGGGTGGCTGCCAGCTCTGCTCACGCTGGGCTTGCCCTTCTGGAAGGGAGCACCAGTTTTGGAATGGCTGGTTAGGAACCAAATGGATTCATGGAATTTGATGTGGTATAAAAATAATAAAATACGATACCCATGAAATACAGACACTCCATCACAATTTGCCAAACTGGGGGCCTCCTGGATTCAAAGTGTTCAAAATTAGCCAATGAGTTCCTTGTGCATTTTTAGACCCTAATCAGTTGGCTCAGAAGGAAATCTCTGCATCAGGAGCTCACCGGGCTCTTTCAACAGACAAGAATAGTAACTTTCGTGATAAATTCGGCACAGTAGGCACTTTGGCACTGCACATACATGCACACAAGCATTCGTGTGTGTGCGCGTGCACAAAACTTCATTTACCCTCCAGCCATGCTCGCCGGGGTACGTCTTGTCCCCTTTCACTGAGGCGGAGGAAGGTTCGGTCTCACTCAAGGGTTCTCTGCGGAGGCAGGACTCAAACCAACTGCCACGACCAGGTCCCTACATGCCCCGCGGCCTCCTGCTGGCTGGTAGCAGCCATCTTCAGACTAGGAAAGACAACTCATTCTCACCACCTTGACACTTGCATTGAAGACAACAGAAGCCTTTTGTCCCTTCTCCCACGTCCCTTTAGAACACAGGCGTCCTTTTCTCCCTGCGGACATGGGTCACTGTAATGGACCTCGTGAGCAGCTTGGTGGCGGATGGCACTGTCCTTTGTACCAGAGAACAATGTCGCTGTCCGAGGCCCTTCCTCCTTGAAAACTCGAACCAGAATGCCTCTTCCTGCTCCCCACGCAGACTCAGCTAGGCTTGGGTCTAGCTTCTGAATTAATTAGGGTTTGCTGAGTGGGTGAAGGGTGGCTGAAGGGAGATGGAGCATCTAAGTGGTGGGAGAAGACTCTGGCAGTTCTGTGCGCCAGAAGACGTGGCTGCTGACCTACCAGCATCTCTATCCACGCCATCCACTTCCCTCTTCCTGGGAGGCAGACCCCCCTTTCCATGACCACTGACAGAGCCCCCATTCTGGGAACCTTCAGCCAGGGGTCCCTCACCATTAGGTCATATGGGGTGCCTTTGGCATCAAGAAGTGCTGTGGATACACTAGGAATGGGCCCCCTTCCAATTATCCCCAAAGTTTCTCAGACTGAAGTGTTGGGCATTTATCAACTGTGGCATGACCGCGAACCAAGTGGAGGCTGTTGGCTATAAAGTTGGCAAAGGAGACGAGTCGATTCTGTTATTCACAGTGGGCACCTGTCTTCCAAGTGTCACACCAGCAGGCCCTTTCAGCCCCTGGAAAATGCCCATCATGAGGCTATCCAATAAGCAATCCTTTGTTGGTACACTGTCTCCGTAAGCTTTTTTATTATTGGGGCAATAATGCATATTCCTTTTATAGTGGGCTATTTATATTTACAATGTCTTACTACTTCATGTAATATTGTGATATAATAAGGAATTTATGTTTGGTCTTTGTGCCCCCCAGTTCTGAAACCTTGGAATTCCCTAAGTGATGGGGTTGGGGGGCATCTTCTGATGTTCATACAAGCTCTCTTCAGCCACACCTGAGATTATGCTAGTCAGGCGGGTGACTGAGGGTAGGGGCTGGGCTCTGAAGAAACAGCCCAAAGGGTTAGCAGGGGAACTTTTAGCCCCTCTCCCAGCCTCAGGAAGGGGAGGGGGGCTGGAGATGGACTTAACCACCAATAGCCAATGAGTTCATGAATCATGCCTACAAAACGGAACCTCCAACCAAACCCAAAAGGATGGGGTTCAGAGAACTTCCAGGTTGGTGAACAGGTGGAGGTGTGGGGAGAGGTACGCACCCGGAGGGCAGGGAGCTCTGGGCCCTCCCACGGCACACCTCGCCCTGTGTGTCTCTTCCATGTGTCTGCTCCTGAGCTGTATCCTCTACACTATACACTATACTTACTCTATACACTCTATAGAGCAAGAAAACTGTTTTCCTGAGTTCTCCGAGTTGTTCTAGCAAATTACTGAACCTGAGGAGGGGGTCGTGGGAGCCCCCGGTTTATAGGCAGTCAGTCTGAAGTATGTGTGGCCTGGGCAGTCTTGTGGGACTGAGCCCCTGACCTGTGGGGTCTGTGTCAACTCCAGGTAGATGGTGTCAGAACCGAACTGAACTGAACTGTAAGACATGTAGCCATTGTCAGAGAACTGGTTGGTGAAGGGAAAAAAACCACACATGCCAAGTCAGACGTGTTCTAGCCACAAAATACAGATCACAGTGCTTCGGGTAGAAGATTTTATATATTAAAAAAATAGCTACTGACCTCAGGCGCTGCGCTGTCGTTTCCCTCCGTTTTGTCCCTTCTGTTAAGCTGACTCCATATACTATCTTTAAGTTTTTTTACTTTGAATCACCTTAGCTTAACAAAATAGTAAAAAATTAATAAGCCTTTTAATTTTTATTGTTACCTAGTGCATCGATCTGGGTCTAAGTGGATGTGAAGCATTATGGAAGTACAACAACAAGTACACGAGAAATCTCAAGGGCTCCCCAGGGAGGAGGGAGAGCGTCCAAGGGAAGGCCGACTTAGAAGGACCCTTGCCCAAGGCAGGGCTCGTGCTGTCAAGCAGGTTTGCTGGCTGCCCAGGCGGGAGCTGGTCCACAGCCGCACG
This sequence comes from Suricata suricatta, assembly GCF_006229205.1. Classification (NCBI taxonomy): domain Eukaryota; kingdom Metazoa; phylum Chordata; class Mammalia; order Carnivora; family Herpestidae; genus Suricata; species Suricata suricatta. The sequence continues at coordinate 157,081 of NC_043704.1, forward strand.
GCCCCGGGCACTACTGCCGGCACAGGCCCCTCTCCACCGCGGCCACGGGTCAGCACTGCAGGGGGCGCCCTGGGGAGGGATGAGGCAGGGTGGTCTCCTTACCACTCCAGATGAGGACAGTGAGTCACTCAGGCTCAGGGCGCCCCCTCGGAACACCACCCCTGCCTGAGCGCACCCTCATCTAGGTCTCTCTGCACTGCACTGTGGACTCGGGAGCACGGAACCAACACGGACGTAAAGCTGTGGCTGCTGATGCTCCCGTGAGCATCTCCCACCCAGAACTTTGGTCTCTGAAACAGTGACGTGCTGTATCCGGAGCTCACCAGCAGGGTAAAATCACAGCCCCTTTGCGGTCCTTGACACACCCTTGCGGAGGACAAGTGAACGCAGGCTGCGGGGCAGGTGCACAGAGGACGCTGGGGTGCCGTTGTGGGAGCAAGCCTGAGCTGGGCAGTGATAGTACCAAGAAGGAGGGGAGACCTCCAGGGCACAGGCAGGCTGAGGAGGGCAGGGGGCCTCACAGAAGGCTGTGAGCTGTGAGCGCAAGTTCTGCAGTGTCCATGTCAGAGACCGAGGGCAAAGCAGCCACCGGGTCCAGCCAGGCTGCCGAGTCACGAGGGCTGTCCTCTCTGGCCACGGGGCTGGGGCGCCATCAGATGCTGTAAAGGATGCTGAAGCAGGGGTGAGACAGAGCAAGACCTGCCTCCCCAGGAGCAGGGGGAGAAGCCCCTGCTAAAGCTCAGCCCCGTGCACAGAGGTGGGCCATGAGCAGCGCACAAATACCGAAGCAGTCAGAGCCGACGGCGGCGAATGATCACGGGCAAGTCCGGCCATTTGGCGACTCAGCAGCATTCTACATGCACTGGGACCCCCGGCAACAACCGAGTGGTTCTCTGTTTCTACCGTAAAAGACACAAACGTTTCTGTTACCGGTGAAGTGGTTCTTCTCCAAATGAGAAGATGCGCGGTCCCAGGCATCAGTGTACCCATCCCTGGCTTTATTAATTACCCCCCAAATTGAGTGAGGCTTCCACTGAAAATTCAGTTACCTAAAGAGTAATGAAATGCTACCTTCCAACAGCTTGTTTGTGAAAAAAAAAAAAAAAAAGAAGTGGGAACGAGAAAGAAGAAAATGGTTAGAACACGGTTGGAAAATGAACACGTGTGGATAGTGAGCAAACACTGTGTGAGCTTCTCCAGGCCACATTTATGTGACTGGTCACGAGGTCACCACTGACACTCATGGCTTCCTTCTTCAACTACCCATTCCACATCTCCATGGCCCTCAGCAGGAACCTGCTCTGGATTCCGTATTTTGGTAGAATCACCCAAACCTTCATTCCCGATAGGCCCGAGTCCTCAACAGTCCTGCTTTATTGTTATTTTTTGGTTGCTGTAGTTTTCCACTAATCTCTGCTGCTGGTCAGGGAAGTACTGAGAGGCGCCCCAGCAAGTGTCCAGTGCCCCCCAGGCCTCCCGTGTCTCTGCTGTGCAGGTAACCTCGGGGATTGGGGTCAAACTGGTGGATTAACCCTTTCCCTTTTTGTCTGATGGTTTAGAGGCACAAGGAGCCCACAGTGGCCATGTGGCAGTCTCAGCTTCTCATTCAGCTGGACCACCAGAGATAGACCTCCAAACCGTCTCAGAGTTGCCAGGACAAGAAACAAAAATTCTGCAAGTAGCTCATGAGGTATACTAATGAGCGGGACCCTTGTACTTCCAACACTTGGTTCCCAGACCCACACATGCTGGCGATGGGGACACAGCAGCACATAACGGACCCTGATTCGAAGCGTATATGGCATCCGATAAGATAGAACCCCATCCTTTCAGGACGTTACCGCCCTTAACTGACTCTTCAGGAAGCTGTCCTGCCTTTCAACTGTGTCAGCCACTTCTGAGTTAGTGGACATGGGGCAAGGCTGAGTCTTATGGGCCTGAGCCCACCGGTGCATTTTCCTTGCTGTGGAGTGAGTTCCTTGATAACATACAATGCTGTCCAGAACGCCATTACAGTGGATGAGGCTTTCGTGAGGTCGTGGGTTTCGGTGCTGGCAGAAACAATACAGTAGAGGAAAGTCAAACCTATACCCAGATATACATCTATTCCAGCGAGGACAGGTCTCTGCCCCTTCTGTGATGGAAGAGGCCTAATGTAAGCAGCCACCAGGCATCCGGCTGGTCACCGCAGGGCTCCCTTTTGGCAGATCAGACACTCCGGGGCAGCAGGAGCTGGGGCAGCGTTGTTGAGGGGGAGTCCGCGTTGTTGAGCACGCACATGCCTCCATCCCCCCCACATGGCCACTCTGTTCATGGGCACCCTGAGCAAGCCCTGGAGTGGCTACGGCAAGAGCAGGCTGATGTGCACAAGACGGATCATTTTTCTTCTGATTATCAGGAGCCCCTTCTGCAGTGCACGCATGCTGGCAGGCATTCACTCAACACAGATGTATCCACAGACTGCTCCTTGACAAAGGTCCATCCACATGCTTCTCCCAGGGCCTTCCTGTCACCAATTTTCCAATCCTATGCCTTCCAAGTTGCTGACCAATGATATCATTAGCAACTGCCCCTGAATGAATACAGATCCACACTCTGGACACCGGTCTCTCCAGACATAGTGGACAAGCGCATGCACTGCTCAAGTTCTGCCCACGGGAGGATTTCCTTCACTGCTGTCCTTCAGGGGGACCCTTGAGCGGGGCACTGCACCGTATCTGTCCACTTCAGGTGGTGCCAGCATAGCATGCACACTTGTGAGCCGGCTCAAGTGTCTTCTTCCACAGTCAACGGCTTGTAAGAAATTCCCCAGGAGGGGTGCCAGGGGGTGCTCAGCTGGTTAAGCGTCCAAGCCCTGCATCGGGCTCTGCACTGACAGTGCACAGCCTGCTTGGGATTCTCCCTGGCTCTCTGCCCCTCCCACTCTCACTCTGTCTCTCACTCTCTCAAAATAAATAAATAAACTTGAAAGAAAGAAAGAAGAAAGAAAGAAAGAAAGAAAGAAAGAAAGAAAGAAAGAAAGAAAGAAAGAAAGACAGACAGACAGAAAGACAGAAAGACAGAAAGACTGACCCGAGGGGTCACAGACATGGATGGAATAAAGGGAGGCAATGCAACAGGAGTTGGTGTCCAAGGAGTCAGAGGCACCCAGACATTTCCATTCAATAACATGCTGCTGTTACACACACCCGCTCACTGCCAGGTGGATCAGACAACACTTGAGCTGCAGGGTTTCCTGATATCCCAGGGTCAAGTGTTCGGTCTCCACTGAGGTCCAAGAGCAAACCAGAAGCTGTCCTCTCTTTTTTTTTGTTTAATGTTTATTTATTTTTGAGAGAGAATCAGACTGCAAGCAGGGAGGGGCAGAGAGAGGGAGACACAGAATCTGAAGCAAGCTCCAGGCTCTGAGCTTTCAGCACAGAGCCTGATGTGGGGCTTGAACCCACAAACTGTGAGATCGTTATCCAAGCTGAAGTCAGATGCCTAAGTGACGGAACGACCCAGACACCCTGAGAAGTTGTTCTCAAAATGAGAATAGTTAGCTGCCAAAGACAAGCTGCACAAACACAGACTTGCTTCAAAATCCTAGAGACCTGAGCCGGGGTCCTCCTATCCGTGCTTGTCAGACGGTCCATACTGCAACCAAATGTGCCAGAGACCCTTCGGATATCATCAGATCTGCAGGATCCTATGAACCAATGGTAAGGCAGCGTGGCCTGCAGCCTAAACTTGCTCTGATCTCCACCGGAAAGCCCAGCCTCAGGGATGGCAGCAGCACACACAGACGTGGGTATGTCATATCTAAAGCCCGCAAATCTCAACCAAATGCTGCGCTTCTTTTCCTGGCAGCTGGTGCCAGGGGGTACTCCATGCTCCAGAACAGTGACACCACGCCTGGAACTTCACTTAGATGGTGGCCCCTGAACTTCTGGGGGACTTCTCTCCCACTGTCCGGTGTGCAGACATCTCATGAAGGTGTCAGACCCAGTCAACGCACTGTCATCAGCAGAGTGGACCAGCATGCTGCCCTGTGAGCCACCAGGACGGTCTAGGTCTCCGCAGACAACATTCTGGCAGGAGAGCAACGCTGTGAGGGTCTGCTCTCGCCCCTGCCAGGTAAAAGCAAACTATTTCTGGTGGGTCTAAACAATTGGTTTTGAGAAAAGGCACCAGTCAGATAGTAGCTGATGCCCAGTTGCCAGGGCCTGTGATGATCTCCAGGAGAGATGCCGCGGCTGGCACAGAACTGAGGTCACCAGCTGATGGGATTTGCGATAGTCCCCATTTTCCACAAAACACATGCCGTCTGCATAGGCCACGCCTCCAACGAGGAGGGCGATCATCTCTATCATCTCTGAAGTTCTCCCAGGGGTGCGGTATTTCTCAGTTTACTGTCATGATAAGAAGGAGAAGTTCTGGGAATGCTCCCCTAGCTTTGCCCATCATAATGGTCCTCAGCTGGTATGTAAAAGAGCCAGTGAGGGGGTTCTGCCACTGGCCAACTGCTTCTCTTTTGATTATACCTTCAGGGGGAACCTCTGGCACCACCTGGGCCCACTGTGAGCTGGGCTAGTTAAGCCTCTGTCACTGACCACCACAAGTTCCTACTTGGACTAGTGGCCATGGTGCCATTTTGTTGCCCCACAGGAATCAGGATCAACTCAGAGCCCATATCTAATAATCCGTGAAGAGAGCTGTTTCCTTTCAGATCTAAATGTTTCCACCCACTATGTGGTCACATTAACAAGTTGTTGGTCCCTTGGGGAAGGTATGAACGAGGATTCCTGATATGTACAGGGATCTGTCTCAAGGGAAGCTGGCCTCACCTTCAAACAAGAGACTCGGGGTCCAACCCAACTTAAGTATGGAAACTTGGGCGAGACGCTGTGGTTCTCCACAGTGGAGATTCAAGTCAGATTTTGGTTACCAGACCTGGACTTTTCCTGTCATGTGGGATAAGGACTGCTTGAGGAGGCTGTCCATCTATCGCATTCCTCGGGACACTGTAGACAACCACTGCCCAGGATCTCCACGGACCAAGGTCCTCTGTCTACTGGTACGTCCCTCTGCCATTGTGAAATCCCATCACCCCACTGAAATTCGGGGAGCTTGCTCCAAAGGCACCATCTCACGTGGTCCTTTGTAGGCAACGAAGAGCTTCCTACATGTTCTACTGAAGAACATAGTTTCAGTGCTTTAGGGCAGAACTCTCCTGTGGAATGCAGCTAAGGGGAGGGACTGGATGTGCAGGTAACATGTGACTAGACCAGGCGTTCAGTCTGATGACTTGAGACCCCAAGCTGAGATCGAGAGAGGGGGCCAGGGTCACCTGGAAGTGTGAAGGCCAAGAAGGGACTGTGGGCCCCAGACAACCTTGGGGACAGGGGCCATGAGCATCCCTCTCCCAGGATGGTTTTAATCTGCTCAAAGAGGCTCTGTCAAGAGGTGGTGCTGACAACTGGTGAGGTCACAGGCCACCTCCCGTGTTCTTGTGAAGTCCTGCACCGCTGAGCTCCTGCTGGTGGGCAGAGGATGCCCCCTGGGGCCCCCACTGCACTTGAAAGCCCCTCTCATCCAGATGATGGATCGTTTCCCAGCCTATGAGCCCTGGCATCTCTCTCCCCCATCTCTGCTCCCACAGAGCCTGAAACACAGTGGGCATGTGACCCACTTGGCTGTCCCAGGAGGCTGTGTGTACCCAGAGGGCAGGCCTTATGCTCAGGCATCAAGTCGTTGGATGAATAGATTCTAAATTCCTTTTTTCTCTACAGCAATGGGCTGAAGCTGTTCTGTGTACACTGAATGGTGAACACAGGGTGAACCCATCCTTAGTGCCTGGCACCCACCACCCAGGGGCCAGTCGCTCCTTCCTTGGACTCAGGTAAGTCCCTGCTTTACAGAGAGCACACACATGTGACCCTTCGCTAGGCATCAGCCCGTGGGGCAGCTGAGGACATAGGACCAACCACACCACTCAGATCCTACCTCATGGAGGTGTGGGCACAGGCGGGGGGTCTAGAATGGGACAGCTCAAGCCCCAAGGCTCACAGCCCAGGGCTGTTTCCAGGCCAGACCTCTGGGTGTTGAATAGTCAAGAATTTCCTGGTAAAACAACAGCTGTGTCCACGGACATCTTGAGTCCTGATCCTTCGAACATGGCCATTGTGAGCCCGAGTCAGCAGAGGGGCCCTGATTCTGGTTCGGACATCCTTTGAGGAGTCTGAGGCCACTGCTTTCCATATAATTTGGCTAAAGGAAGGCCTTTTGCGTTGTCACTTGGAAACAGCTCAGGAAGGGTACGGCTGAAGATGGTGGGGGGTCTGGACTGGGCTTTGCTGTGGCTGCCGTGGCGCACCAGAGGCGCCTCTCTGTAAAACAGAGGCTGACAGTCTGTGCTGTCGCCCCGGGCCGAGGGAGGAGGCCTCGGGGTGCATCTGGCGGGCAACCTCCATCACAATAAAAGAGAATTGCCCCTCGAAGCATCAGGTATCTGCTTTGTCATTGTGTTTCCGTCTCCCCAGAAGCAGGGCTTTTCTGGAGACAGCCCTGCTCAGCTCAGGGGCCCTGTGGTCCACGGGTGGGCAGCCCTCGGGGCGGGGAGGCGGGCAGGGGGGAGGCTGGGAGGCAGCAGACGGCGCAGGGGCCTCTCCTCTGGAATGCGGCCCACACGCCCTTCGTCCTTGTGTTCAGCCTGTCCTTGGAACCGCCACCAGCTTGGCTGCACATTTGCTTTGTTTGAATCAATTACTGGGTCTTGCTCCTCTCCCCACCCCCAACCTTGCCGTTAGAGGAACATTAATATTCATGTATAAATTAAAAAACAGCACAAAAAGCTGACTCCCTACTTCCTGCCCCACGGGCCTTTTTCTTCCTTGGCCCAAGTGCAGTCCTGGCTCCCCAGCAAGTCCCCGGGTGGCCGCCCGTCAAAGCGGCCCTGTGTGCAGGCCTGGCCGCCAGCTGCCCCCACCCCCACCAACGGCCCCCATTGGCCGCCAGGGCCTGCAGTGCCGCGCCCCACTGCCGGGAAGGAATAAGAGGTGCCCCCAACCGCTCCTGCCACTCTGGACGCCACAGCCAGGAGAGGACAGGAGCGGCCACCAGGAGCCACTGACGTGAGGACACTCGGGGAGAACCTGCTCTCTTGGGGGGCAGGGAACGGGGGTGGGACACCTGGAATCCCTCTTAGAATAACTGGCTGCATTTCATAGTCGGGAGCTTTTTTTCTTTTTAAATTTAAATTCAAGTGAGTTACCATCCAGTGTGGTCCTGGTTTCAGGAGCAGAACCCGGTGATTTATCTCTGACGTAGGACACCCAGTGCTCATCCCTACAAGTGCCCTCCTTAATGCCCATCACCCACTTAACCCACTGCCACCCCCACCAACCCTCAGTTTGCTCTCTGTATTCTCTTACGGTTTGCCTCCTTCTCTGTTTTCACCTTATTTTTCCTTCCCTTCCCTATTACTGCTTTGTGGACATGAATGCATCAACTCCAGGCAGCTAGAGGTTCGCTCTGCCCGAGTTTGACACCCCAAAGCAGAGAAGCCTCAGGGCCAGAGGCTCCGTGGAGGCTGCTGACATTTTCGCAGAGGTACTAACAGACGTTGCTTCTTCCCTAACTCTTTGGAGAGCAGGTTTCTGCTTTTCCCCAGCTGAGCATGACGGGCCTGCCTCAGTAACAAATGTTTTCTCTTTCTGTGGCTTGGGTCCTGGCCCTGGCCATGCAACTGCTGCTCAGTTTTCCATCAGCAAGAAATGTCAGGGTCGCCCTGGACACATCCAGAAATTATATGACTATTGGGAGGTCTTTACAAGTAAATTACAATCTAGGTCAAAGAAACTAGAGTTTTGGGGGGTTTAACTTTCTTCTGCCTTAGGACTTCTCAGGGAGGCAGGGCCGCTTCCCTAGCGAGGGTGGGAGGGTGTCTGCGTGGGGGGGGGGGTGGAGCCCCTTACCACATCCTGTGTGATAGGTCCTTCCAGAAGGAGTTAAAGCCCAGAAGCCCTCTTGCTTTCCACAGAAAAAGATGAATGCAGGAATAAGAGGCAAATTAATGCAAGACTATCACTCACAGAACTAAGTGGAAAGGAAATATGGCTATTTGATCTCCATTTCTCTTACAAGATAAACTTTAAACCATCCAGTGTTTCTTAGCAAAGGGAAGAATTTAAAAGGAAAAAATTAATCAATTTCAGTGTGCTTATGAAGAAAATCACATTATATGGAGTTTTCAAAGATATAGAATATATGTTCTATGCCGCTCCTTCAAAAAAAAAATCGCACTCGGGGGCCTGAGGGGCTCAGTGGGCTGACTGTCCAACTTCAGCTCAGGTCGCCATCTAATGGTGCATGAGTTTGAGCCCCACACTGGGCTCCAAGATGACAGTGCAGAGCCTGCTTGGACTTCTTTCTCTGCCCCTCCCTTGGCTGCATTCTCTCTCAAAATAAATAAATCAAGTTTAAAAAAATCCCACTAGACATACTTCAAGAAAAAATAATTTAGCCTCTCCTTCCCTGAAGTATCACAGACTTTGTGAAGCATCAGAATGATGCAAAAGTTTCTTGGGTTTCTTGTTTTGTTTCCAAACAAGAAAATCAATAAGAAAGAATGAAATGTTAAAGTTTTTAATCCATCTGAATTGCTCTGTGTGTGACAGCTCTGATTTTTAGGGACTGTAGAGCAAAACAAAGGATACTGATTATTAATAGGGTGACTTGAGCAAAGATGAGGTCAAGACAAAAATCCCCAATCCTTTCTCTTTGCGAAATCAGAAATGAATGAAACTTTAAATATTTCTTCCAGTTTATTTTTTTAGATATAAGTGACATGTCCAACACGGGAATGATTTTTCCACAATTAGATGTAGTTCTCAGATCTATTTTTGAACTGTCACAGTGCAAAGATTCTGTACTGGTTGGAACTTAAGGCCGTAGGTTGGTAAATTTCTCCGGCTGAGTGTCTCAGTTTTTGAAACAATCGACAAATCATCCTTTGTAAAATGTACCTAATTCCCAGGATTAAACAGATATTTCCTGTTTTCAGACCACGGCCTGAGGTACATGTGGTGAGGGAAGTAGGAAGTTTCTGATTCCTGCAGAGAAACAGCAGCTCCGGGCACTGGCGGGCAGGCTAGTGAGAAGGCGACTTTGCCCTTGAGGCAGCGTCTCTGAGAAAGCAAGTGCCCGGCGGTGGCTCAGCCTCCGGCCGCAGTCCTGCGTCACTGCCTCAGAACCGGCCTAACCTCTGTGGCCGCAGAGTACGCTTTTGTTTCTGGCAGGTCATCGTGGGTCTCTCATTGATCTTCTTTTTCAAAAATATTTGTGGCAATACTGCCATATTTGTCTTTCCAGTTCAGTTTTGCAGCTGTTTTTGGTCATGTTCCTCAGCCATTAAAAAAAGTCCCTTAAAGACTTTTATTTAAAATGAGTTAAATTTATACACTATTACAAAGGAGAGTGAGTTCCTGCATTTTACGATCTTTAGAATCTTTTGGAAGAAACTGCACTTTTCTTGCTAAACTTATTCCCAAGTAATACGTGTATGTTGCTTTATGAATCTATGAATAGGGTATTTCTACTGTTTTCTAATTGTTTATTGGTAGGATCCCAGAATATTATTGATTTTTGTAGCCCCATTTTGCTCCTGGCCACCTTACTCCCTTCTAGATACTGCTAACAGTTTGCCGTCAGTGCCCTGTTGCCCTGTACTATGTCGCTTCATCTTGGGGCCCTGCAAGCGCAGAGGGTGGCCCACTGGAGAGGAAGCAGGAATCGCCCCCAGACTCCCTCACTCCTGTGCTTCAGTCTTTTTGCTGAAGTTTCCCATCAGCCAGACCCAACCAGAAGCCAGAGGGCATGGGGACTTCTAAATGCGGCCATGGGGACAGAGAAGGGAGGGGAGGGGAGGGCACGGAGGGGTCTAAGAGGCAGAGGGACAACGGGGTCAACTGCCCTCAGCCTGCAGGGAGATGAGCCCTGGCCCGTCCAGCCCCTCCTCCGGGTGCAGTCTGCAGAGTGAACACATGAACTGCTCTGTGTGCAAGTGAGGCCAAAGCATGAGAAGGAATCTTCCCTTTCTGGCCCCCTAGGATGTCTGAGCTGGAGAAGGCCATGGTGGCCCTCATTGACGTTTTCCATCAGTATTCTGGAAGGGAGGGCGACAAGCACAAGCTGAAGAAATCCGAACTCAAGGAGCTCATCAACAATGAGCTCTCCCACTTTTTAGAGGTGAGTCTTGCTTTTTTAAAATCGACAGTTTATCCCTTTTCTTTTCCACTTGGAAAACCACCTGTACATTCCTTCTTCTTAGCTTCCCTGAAGGTGATTCCAGTGACATTTCAGGACTCCTAGGCTGCTTCTGAAAACATGTTTGTGCAAAGGAACCCTCACTAGAGGCTAGCTTCCATGACCCCGCTGTTTTCATGTTCATGTTTTGTGTGCAGCAGGAACAGCCAGGAAAAACTGCTTTCTCAAAGGCAAAAGCACGGGTTCCAAATAATGCTGACTCTCCTCTGAAAAAGCTAAGTATTTACAGCAAAAATGATAGAATGGGCTGAAAAATATACTCATGACTGATAACAGGCCACAATTAACATCAAGAAAGATGGGCTCTTGATTTGGGGAAAGTAGTGTTTTTGCTTTAGCTGGATGTTTAGCATCCACCAGGGTAAAAGACGCCATTCACTCAGCAAATATTGACTGAGTAAATACTATGTTCGCCACTGGGAGACACACAAGCCCAAGGGCTGGCCTCCGTGTCTGGGGCACCTAGCCTGGCACATCAATGAACGGCCACAGCCTACTTGACTGAGGGCGTGAGAAGGGCCCTGTGCCCTTTGGAGGCTGTAGGGCTTTTCGGGGGGACCCATGGGTAAGAGACTCTAATTTAGGAAGCTTCGAAAGGGGTCCTGAGAAACCGGTGGTGGAAGCAGTCCTGATACTTATCCTGGACTCACTTCCCTGCCCACAATCTCCACTGCCCTCGGGCCAGCCACCCATTGTCTCCACTGCATACCAGTCTCGTGCTCTCGAGGCAGTGAACGGCAATCCACCCAGCACCTGACGGTCCAATCACGCACACAGGAAATGGCCAATGAACCAGGGCACTAAGGTCTGACCTAGAGCTAATTCCGGGGAAGATGCCAGAACACCAGGGCCCAGCTGGGCCCCACAGTGACAGGGAGCGCCCCCTCCGGAGCCAGCAGAGCCTCTCAGCGCATGAAGAGCCCCAGGGTCCCACAGCAAGGCTGGCGGGTTCTCCTATCCGCACCCCAACCCGACTCTCCATCACTGAACGGCACTGCTGGATCAGAGGAGGCGCCTGTGTGCTTAGGGGTAGGGGGCATCTCTGGGGCCGCTGCTTCCAGGACTGGTGTTCTCAAGCATTCAAGTTCAAGTGGCAGCTGCCCACCTGCACATTGTTATCCCACCAATTGCACCTCTTAACAATCAAAAGTCCCAGTTTCTTCTGTAATAAGGATCGTTCTAAGGATGAAATGAGATAGTGTTGTCACGTACTGAATGGACAGTGACAGTACTTATCAATAATTATTAATTATTGATTGAAAAACACGAGAAACTTAGCATGCGGGAACCACGATTTACAAAAGATCAATGACCCATGGCAAGCATATCAAGATGTCATGAAGATCTGTTGGCCTAGTTTTGTCAGGGTAATTCCAGGTTGGAGGCAAATCTGTAAAGTGATTGAAAGAGTGCACTGGTCCCCGCGGGGGGCAGATGTCTCCAGGCCCAGCCCCACTGGAGCCAGCCCTTCTCACTTCCCCCGAGCCAGCCACTGCTCCTTACTCTCACGGCCTCAGGCCAGGCTCTCCTGCCCTGGGGACCGGCCATTCCGCACCGGATTCCGCACCGGCCGCATTTTCGCTCTTCATTCTTGGTGCCACGCTCTTCCCACCACGCGTGTAGCCCTGCACTGTGTTGGCTCCTCTGGGACTTGTGACACCACCGGCTGGGTTTCAGGGTTGGGCAGCAGAGCCATTGGGAAGGCCCCTGATGCCAGAAAGCAACTCAAGGGGCAAAAGAACGCAGGCAGTTAACAAATTCCGGACACGTGCTAGAGTCGTTGCAGGAAAAAAAACCACCCTTTCAAAACATGAAATCTCACTGGAAGCCTTCACTATAAGGACTTCCACATGAAGAAACAGTGAAAACCTTGGGGGAGCCAAAAGCAATTTTTTCTCCCAAGCCGTTTGCTTACAACACGCTCGGGCTTAGGACGCACTCCTCCTTCCGCGCCGGCTCTACGTGCGGCGGAGCGCTCGCCACGGGTTTTCGGAACCTATTGCTCCACTTAGTCTCTTCAAGGAGCCCGGGCCCGTCAGACCTACATTGAGGCGGAAGAGAAGGCCTGGATCTCCAGAGACTTCTGCCCAAACAAGAGTCCCCTGGTCACAGGAAAAACCCGTCTGGTATTTTCATTCTTACATCTTACGTTGCTTCTGATACAAATTATTAAGGCGAGTCAACGATGAATCATGGCTGGATGGCTCTAAATTTCACTTAAAAACAAGATGGGCATTTCTCTTCTATCTCCTAGGAAATCAAAGAGCAGGAGGTTGTGGACAAAGTCATGGAAACTCTGGACAGTGATGGAGACGGCGAATGTGATTTCCAGGAATTTATGGCCTTCGTTGCCATGGTTACCACCGCCTGCCACGAGTTCTTTGAACACGAGTGAAACGGAGAAGGCAGCCAAGCTGTTCCTGTGGCAGAGGCAAGGTCGCACCAGGAAGCAGAGGGCAAGGGCTCGCGGGCTAGTAGGAGCTGCGCTTGCCAGCCGTTGTAGCTTATTAGGAAGCTTGATTCGCTTTGCCAATGAAAAATTGAAACCCTCTTTCCAAGGGCTGTTTCTCAGTGGGCCCCCTCCCCACCCCTGCTGTTAGGCACACGGGCTAGCGGGCTGGCCCCAGGGACCGGTCACAGCCACCCAGGAGAGTGGGTGCTCGGCCGTGAGCACGCGCTCTACCCGCGGGGAGAGCCCTCACCCAGGAGCACAAACCGGCGAGCGCGACGGACTCTGGACATTCGTGGCTTCCTCGTCTCCACTAGAGTTAAACACACACAGTCGCGTCCACCAACCTTCGACAAGGCGGCCCTCCCTTAGATGTCCCTCCCGGCGCGGGGGCGATGAGCTGGGCGAGCGTGCCCCCGGGCGCGGTGCCCACGGCCCTGACGGAGGGCGTGGCTGCTGAGCCGCCACGGACTGCCCTTCTAACTGGACCCCGACCCGCGGGTCACCACCCCACGCTGAGGGGATCTCCCCCTGCAGGGTCCCGGCTCGCGGGGGGGGGGGGGGGGGGGGGGGGGGGGGGGGGGGGGGGGCTCCTAAAATGACGTCTCTGGTCTGGTGGCGCCACTCCTGGTGTGTGCGGGGCCGGGCTCTGCCCGCTGCTGTTGGGAAAGTCAGTGCGGGTGGAAAGACGGATTCAAATAATCGAGTTATACGTATTAACAGTCACT
>NC_043704.1:170662-186202 GCF_006229205.1 Suricata suricatta
GGTGAGGTGGAGGGGTGAGGAGAGAGGAGGGAAGAGTGAAATGTGAGGTAGGAGTGAGGAGGAGGGGAGGTTGAAGTGAGTTAGGGGTGGAGTGGGGATGAGTAAGAGGAAAAGTGGAAGTGGTGAGGAGGCGTGTTATGAGGTAGGGGTGAGAGTGAGGGGCGAGGAGAGAGGGGGCAGGAGTGGTGAGGAGGGGTGTGATGAGAAAGGGGTGAGGAGGTGCGTGGTGAGGAAAGGTGGGGGTGAGGAAGAGGGGAAGCAGGAGTGGGGAGGAGGCGTGTGATGAGGTAGGGGTGAGGGTGAGGGTTGAGGTGGGGGGTGAAGAGGGCAGCTGAGGGGCAGGGCAGAACCGGTGAGGACAACTACCGGCCTCAGGCTCCGGCTGGGAACTTCCAGCCCGGTGGGCGTCAGGTGACCTCCCGGCACTAACTGACGAATCCCTGCCAGCCGAGCCGTGATTGGTCCGGCGGGTCACGTGCCCAGGGGGCGGGCGCGGGGAGGGGCGTGCCTGCGTGGGCTGAGTAGAAGCTGAGATGAAAGTGGCAGCCCTGGCGTTTAGAGCTGGGGACTGAAGCCAGCACATAGGGACCATCTCCGGGGTCCCCTCCCCTACCCCCTGCCGCTGGCTTGCCCCCCCCACCCAGCCTCCCCACTTTTTCCGGCCCCCCCACCCTCCCCCACCTCCCGTGAAGCAGGAGCCCCGTCTCAGGCAGCTTCTGGGACGGTCTTTTGTGCTCTGGCAGGTTTCCTTCCCACTTGGTCAGTGGCACCTGCTTGTCCCACCATCCGGGCCTCATAGAGCCTCACGGTTGTTGACCTTGAAAATAAGACAGCCAGTAAAATCACCAGCAAGATGGGTTTATTTAAGAATGGCAGAGGATAGGGAGCCTGGAGGGGCTCAGTCGGTTGAACAACCAACTCGATTTCAGGTCAGGTTGTGATCCTAGGGTCGTGGCTGGGCGCAGAGCCTGCTTGAGATTTTCCCTCTCTCTCTCTCCTCTCTCTCTCTCTCTCTCTCCTCTCTCTCTCTCTCTCTCTCTCCTCTCTCTCTCTCCCTCTCTCTCTCTCTCTCTCTCCTCTCTCTCTCTCTCCTCTCTCTCTCTCTCTCTCCCTCTGCCCCTCTCCCACACGCGCGCTCTCTCTCGAAAAGAAGAAAAGAAAAGGAAAACGAAAATGGCAGAGGAATTGAATTCAGGACGCGCAGGGTGTGGAACCACAGGCAGGTCCGGTAACACCGGGAAGTCCCTTCACCGAGAAGAGGAGGGTGGGAGGGGCTGCTCTGGAGGAAGGCCCGCCACAGGCCCCCAGGACAGCGGGTCCGGGATGGCCGGGGCGGGGGCGCGGGGGGCACAGGACGAGGAGCAGCCCCGGCAGGCCCAGAGGGTGCACCATGGCCGTCAGGCTCGGCGGGGTGGGCACACGCCTCGCACGAAGGGGTCGGCGCGGGACAGGGAGGGGCCGGCGCGGGGCGCGGGGCTGCGGTGCACATGGGGTGCGTGCATCACTAGAGGACAGCCCTGCTGCGCCAGCCCGAAGCCCAGTCCCTGCTAGTTCCTCCCTGACCACTTGGATCCGAGAATGTCAAGGTGATTCAGTTCCTGGATGTCCACCAGGCTTGCAGACCAGACAGGAACAACGGGAGTGTGCTGGCCCCCCACAAGCCTGCCAGGGCGGCTGATGAGTCTCTGGTGACCCCCACATGCGCGGGGGCTCCTTCACCACAAGAGGGAGCCTGCTCCCCAGCATGTCTGCACAGCCACCTCCAGGGCTCCTGGGGGCTTCCTGGCACCAACTACTCCTCATTCCAGGTTGTAAAATGCCATCGTCCTAGTCTGACCTTAGCTGGGGGTGACCCGCCCTCACCAGCAGGCTACGTCTAGTTTCGGGAATGGGTGGTTAATGTGCCCACACAGCTCCTGGCTGGCAGTGCGGGTCGGAAAGCCCAGAAGCTGCCGCAGGTCCCCAGGTGGGCAGGGGAGAGGCTGCAGCTGGGGGGAGTGACCTGTCTCAGGCATTGCCAGGGAAAACCAGCTCCTGGCTTCAGCCGGAGCAAACGCCACTCACTTGGGGCCTCAAGGATGGAAACTCTGCATCTTTTTAAAATTTATTTTTTATTTTTTATGTTTGTTTGTTTTTGAGAGACTGAGTGCAAGTGAGGATGGGCAGAGAGAGAAGAGGGAGACACAAAATCTGAAGTAGGTTGCAGGCTCTGAGCTGTCTGCACAGATCCTGATGCGGGGCTCAAACCCACCAACCGTGAGATCATGACCTGAGCCAAAGTCAGATGCTTAACCGACTGAGCTGCCCAGGTGACCTTCCTTGGTTGGGTTTTAATTCAATCGAATTCTGGTTTCAATGAGCCCAGTGGCGGCCCATGGCCAGAAGCGGCTAGACCAGGGGTGTGGAGGGGATCACATTAGACCAATGAGGAGGAAACGTCACACGGGAGTCTTAAGATTGGCAGCCGTCCCGGTGACTCAGGTGGCTGTCCTGTGACCAAGATAGACAATTTTGTAGAACGACAAGAATGAAGAGAGGGCATCGAGTTTCTGGGTCTTATTACCATTCTGGCGGGGGCACTAACTTCCAGCCAAGAGGCAGGCGTCCTCTTTCCCACAGAGTAGCCACAGGCTCGAAAACTGTGGCCTGAGTAACTGACGCAACAGTGTTCCAATAAGACGGTGCTTCCTGAAAAGCCTCTGAAATGGGAGTAAAGGAAGGAAAAGGAATTACTCACCAAGTTTGCACCGGCTCAGAGTCCACATGAAAAGACTCGAAGCCCCACATTGGATGCCAGCTGATGGGGCTTGGGGTGGGGTTCAGGGCTGACAGCCAAGAAATAAGTCTTGGAAGACATCTTTAGGGCAAAAAGGTGATTTTATTAGAGCAGGGGGACAGACCGTGGGCAGAAAGAGCCGTGCTGGGGTTTCGAGGAGTGACTGATTATGCACCCTAAGGTCGGGAGCGGGTCAGGGACAGCGTAAGCCTCTAAGGAATTTTGGAAACAAGGTTTTTAGGACCTCCAGGGGCTAGCTGTTAGGAAATGTCATTTATTACTTTTTAGTAAAATCTGAGTCATGAGACCCTTCAGGGGGCCACAAGCCTGGAGTATGACCGCCAGCATATAGCGTGGGGCAGTTGAGGTCAAGGAAGTAGACTTACAGGATCCTGGGCGTTGGGATAATGTTGAGGCAAGATTCCCTTTTGCCTCCAGCGAAGCGTCATCATGGAGGCAGCTGAGCTCCTAGAGGGAGGTCTGCCGGTTTCTGGGGCTGGTCAATGGGCTGTAGGCAGTAAGGGAATTTAATTTTTTATTTGCCTTAGTTTCCCACATTAACCCCTTTCCGTTGTTCTTGGCGGGCCAGGAGTGTCCGAGGGAGAGCACACAGATCCCACGTGGGGGCGGGGGGCCAGCCTGTCCTTGGCCTCGGCCTGCCCCACGCGCCCTCACCGGGAGCAACGGCACTGCCAAGCGACATGCCTGCCTTTGGACGCACCGGCCAGTGGAGGCAGGGCAGCGCCCTCGGGTCTTGTCAGCTTGCCTCTCCTGGCGCGGAACCACCGGCTTACGAGCCGAGCGAGGGATCAGGCCCCAGGACCCTCCGTGGCGTCTCCACTCCCCAAGGTGGCCTGTGGAAGAAGAGGTGATGGCTGCGCTGACCTTCCTGTGAAACAAATGAGCTCTTTTCATAATCTGAAACGAAGCACAAATAGACATAGTTTGCATAAAATAATTAGAACATTTAAAAAACAATGTAAGAGGCGCCTGGGTGGCTCAGTTGGTTGGGTGCCCGACTCTTGATTTCAGCTCAGTCATGATCTCGCATTTTGGGGGTTTGGGTCCCGTGTAGGGCCCCAAAGACTTGGGGTTCTCTCTCTCTCCCTCCTTCTCTGCCTCTCCCTTGCTCACATTATAATTTATTGTTATTTATTTTGAGAGAGAGAGAAAGCATGAGTCAGGGAAGGGCAGAGAATCCCAAACAGGCTCCCCACTGTCAGTAAGGAGCCCCACACGACGCTCAAATTCACAAATCATAAAATCATGACCTGAGCTAAAGTCAGATGTTTAACCGACTGAGCTGCCTAGGTGCCCCCAAACGTTCTAAATTTTTTTTAATTAAAAAAAAGTTTATTTTTGAGAGAGAGACAGTGTGAGAGGAGGGACGGAGAGAGAGAGAAGGAGACACAGAATCTGAAATTCAGCTATCAGCCTAGAGCCTGATGCGGGGCCCCAACTCACAAACTGTAAAATCATGACCTGAGCCAAAGTTGGAGGCTTAACTGACTGAGCCACCCAGGCGCCCCTGGACGTGATACTTCTTAATGTAAAATGGTTCCTATGAATCAACCAAAAACCTTGGAGTACAGTAACAATTGCTGGATCTGAATACAAATGAGAAATAAAAACGACGCATGAAAACACACTTAACACGACTTAGACTTGCCACTTACTTGACTGTCAATTTGGCAAGGACATATTTTAATCTGTCAGGCTGTTGGAAGAGGCCTTTCCACCCTTCTGGAGGGCAGAAGGCACTGAAGCATCACACAGGGCGTGGACTCTGACCTGTCCCCTCTGCCTGTAGGCCCTGCGCCGAGGCCCACCTGTCCCCGCAGACGTGTGAGGACTCGGCACCGCCAGTGTGGACAGCAAGAGTGACTCCAGTCACAGCACACCCGCAAGACACAGTTGTTAAAACATGTAGAAGAATATATGTAGCAGATTTAAAAGTCTATAATTTATTAAGTACAAAAGCTAATATAAAAGCATATGATCCTAATTTTGCAAAAATCTTCAAAAAAAAATTCCTGAAATGATTTTTATTAAACACTAATGCTGTGATTAGTCAGAGGTAGGATTATATGAGATCTTAATTTTCTTCTTTACACTTGAATGTGCTTTGTAGATTTTATGCTAGAAGCATAAATGTGTTTATATTCAGAAAAAAGAACGCATGATAAAATACATCCTATTTGGAGTAATTTAAAAAACATGTTCACACATTCCAAAGCGCAGAATTACAAACAATACCTTTTATTAACATAATGATATAAAAAAATTTTAGTGTGATATACAGAATTCCTAAGAGAGTAATTTTAAAACATTTTAATGTGCTTCTTAAATCTGAATTTACAAGACACCTTGTCTGACTGCCACTGACCTTTCAATACAAAAGTTTTACAGGATTTGTTTGCTATAAAACTACAACATTAAGATTAGGATTAGGTAGTTTTCCCTGTTGGCCATTCTGTTATAAGGAATGTCCATTCGTCCGCAGCTAGGACCTCTGTATGTCAAACAATAAGGTACGGAGATTATGGACATAATTACAACAGGGCTATCAGAACCCCAGTGCGCTGTAACATGCCGGCCCCAGCTCGACGCCGCAGCCACGGGACTACTATGCGCGTGCTATCTGTAGCCAAACATGAGTAGGATGTGACAGTCTGCCCACTTAGCCAGACCCATTTGGTGGTGACTTTAAAATGGTAGAGAATTAATAACAGCTTTGTTAGGCACTGTTCCAGGCTAATTCCTGAAAAACCTGGTTGTCCCTAGGAAGCATGCATAATTCAAAAACTCTCCCACCCTCAATCCCCCAAAACCCCACAACTTCATAACACAGTCTTTAATAGCCATATAAAAATAATCTGTCTTAAGATTTAAGCTTTGCTTCAAATTCTTAAAAGTATGTAAAGGATTTTACATTCTCTTCTCTGGTTTAGGTTTACTATATTATATTACATCAGTCAGCTTCAAGTTTGAATAAAATAACTGAATATGGTTTGGCCAAGTTTTATAGGCACACAATTCAAACTGTGAACACCGGGGCGGGCGGGGGTCTCTCCACGGCCCCCAGGCTGCATGCAGGGCGCTCAGCAAATAGCACTGACGACCTGAAAGCCTCAGACGCTGCCACCAGTGTCTCCAAGTCTGTTGAACTGTAATAAAAACAACAGTTCAACACAATTGCATGTGCTGAGAAGAACTCATATTGCGGACTTCTGACAGCACGTACTGTAACTGCACAGCATGAAGTTACACACCCGGGACAGTCGTTTAAGACTAAATGCTGGTTTGTCTTCCCCAAACACAGCATCCGAGCTGATGGCCCCAAATGGCACTTACTGAGTATTCGTGACGACAAACGCAGAAAACCGGGCACACCTGTTTCAATAACGAAACTAGCAAAGGCAGTGCCATGTGGCCACAGCGGGGCCTCGGGTCTGGGAGCAGGGCGGGCGGGCCAGGTCTCCCTCCCTCCATCACTCTGCTCCTCCCCAGGGGCCTCAAGTTATTTCTGGCATGAATTCTATACATGAAGTTGTCATGTGAAGTGGGAATAAATAATTGCATTTTTAAAAACAAGAACTATTATTTTTAGCCTAAAACAAGTGCAAACTCGCAGCACAGCAGACTGCTCCCGACCCCTCGCCGCAGCCACGCCAGGCCCCTCACGGGCACCCCCCTGTTCAAGTACTGACAAAGGTCCTCAAAGATGAAAACGTTTCTTCAAATAGTCAGGAAGTGGTTCCTAAGATGAGATTTGGGGATCCTGGGGCTGGATCCGTAAAAGCAGAGTGCACACACAGCGTTCCGTGAAGACTAGTCTTTTCTCCTGATGGCTGCAGACAGTGTGGTGTCTTCACGAGTCCCAACACCTCCGACGGGCTCCCGCACCCGGCGGCCGAGACCGCGCTCGTGTCGGGAATGCGGGGTCGACGGGCCGTGCTCACATATTGTAGGCGACGTAGATGGGGTCCAGCTGGTCGGCCAGGAAGCCATCACGCAGGTGCATGCGCTGCTTCTCGCCCCGGGAGTTGATGGGGATCACGCCTGGGTCCACAATGACCACCACACCCACGACCAGGTGATGCTCCTCCAGCACAACGTTCGTCACCAGGGCCACCAGGTCCAGTGCATCCTGCTCCAGCCCGTCCAGCTCCACCACGACCACCAGCAGGTTGGTCCAGGTGAACACAGCACTGCAAGGAGAGGACAGATGGTGTCACACACAGGGTGGGCACAGGCTTCTGGGGACAAACGGACAGGTGGGAAATCGTGCCAAGTACAGAGTGGTTGATGTTACACTATTGACTAACATGATTTAAAGGTTAGGCTGAATGTGTTTTATAGGAATCTTTATTCTAATTGAAGTCCTTGATAAGAACCAATAGTATTATTTGAGGTTGAGAGCTCTATGTGTCCCAATTCAAGCTCCCTACAACGTGAAGAAATTATGAGGCACGACCATTTAAATTTAAAATTTTGCATTAAAAGTAGAAACACTTCAGGATAACTACTGTAGAGATGAGACTCTTGGTTTAAGACTGGTCAGGAAATGAGAGGGGCTTGGGGTCTGCTGCCAGAGAGGCAGGTGTCCACCAGCACCCTCCCTGTGGAGAGGGTCTGCAGCGACAGAGGCGACTGGGCAAGGGCCCGCGGTCCCTGCCTCTGCCCCAGAGGAAAGGCTGGACGGGCGGGGCGGGACGCGGCCCTCACCACTCGGCGATGCTCCTGTGGGCTCGGACCACGGACGTCTCGATGTCGATGGGGTGGTAGCGCATGCCCCTCAGCTCCAGCGTCTCATCCAGGGAGCCGACCACGTACAGCGCATCGTGTCGCTCTGTGAACATGGTGCACACCCTTCAGAAGGGCACCCAGGCAGCCCCGGGCACCTTCCGCATAGCCACGTCTGCCCTGAACTGCGCTCTGTGGGCCGGGGGCTCACTGTCCAAGCAGCACGTGACAACTGAGCCCCCGGCCAGGGGAGCCATGCAGAGGCCCGAAAGCGGTGGCGTCCCCTCAGTTCCTTGGGAGGGCGCCTCTGCAGCCAGGAACACCTCAGCAAAGGCACGTCAGTGTGTGAACACAGATCCTGAAATAATCTGTACCATCTCCGGAAAGAAAACCGCATCTGTAGGGACACCAGAAGTTCTGACTTGATCTGGTCAACCTGCCGTGGCCTAAGGGACTCTGCAACGTTCAAGCTGATGCAAGGGGAGGGCACGATGGCCTGATCACCAACACCCTCACATCCTCAGCGGAGGCCGAGGGTCCAAGGCCAGCGAGGGACAGCCGCGGTGGAGAAACAGTGATCTTCAGAGAAGACTGCTGTCAGAGCGTGGCCGTCGTGCCCCCGCCTGAAGATGCACGCTCACAGCGCAGGGTGAGGGGGGTCGGCAGGATCCCTGAGCTGCTGGGGCATGAACGGCAGACTCGGGGGCCACAGCAGCAGACCTCCTGCTCGGTGTGGACACACCCCAGGACACATGGCCCGTGTGCAGGGGGTTAAAGGTCACCCTCACCTCCACTGGCATCAGTGAGCTCTGTTCTTCGAAGGAAACCGAGGTAGCCAGTCCTTGCCCAAATGGTCTGTGTGTCTCCAAAACTCAGCCGGGCACTGAAGTGGTCGGCGTGGAGCGCCTCCTCCCCGTAGACGGTGTAGTAGCCGGTGGCGTTGTGGGGGCTGCTCACCCAGATCTGGTGGGGTCCAGGGGGCAAGAATGTTGGTGCGGCACAAACACTGCGCACAGGCTCTACCATGAGACACACTGGCCCAGAGTGTTTACAAAACACGGAACAATGGCCGGGAGGAGGGGGCTGTCTTCAGTGTCTCTCGTCCTGTGGCTCAAATTAAACTTCAGGCACAGAAAGCAAACAAGCAACTTTTCTCTCCGAGCAAAGCGCCCCCTCCTCCGTGCTGGGAGTCACCGGTGTATGTTGCTGGGGGGGGATCTCTGCAACGCGGATGACAGAGGCGCCTCCCCACTGCTCGCATCAAACTACTGTTGACGGTGAGAAAGACCGTCAGCGGCAGGTGAAGGGGCGAGCTCGGGCTCACAGGGCTGAGCGGGCTCGGCCATTACACTTCCCCTGCAGACTTGCTAAGTCCGCACACACCCGTGCGCCCTTGTCGGCCACACCCGTGCTAGCAGTACCCAGAGTGTTGTGGGGTCCCCTAGGGCGTCCTTCCACACACTGGGCTCATCCAGGACCCACAGTCTGCACCCTAGACTGAGCGCCTGGCTCTAGACACAGACGGCATCTGAAAGACGAGGTGGGTTCCCAGCCTGGTGCAGACCCTCCGTGACCATCTTGGGGGCAGTCTGTTGCCCTAACAGGCCTGGGTCCAGCTGTCCAGCTAGAGGGATGGCGGAGGGGACGCCCCACACCCAGCCCTGCACACTGGGAGGCCCTGTGTAAATACTCCTGAACCCCATCCGCCAGGACCACAAGGGTCCCTGTGCACTCGTGGTGCCAGGGCATTGGTTCCCCAGCATCCCTGCGGGCCTGAACCCCATCAAAACAGACCAACTCAGGTCTCTAATAGGCCCCCGGGAGACAGTTCCCCCTGCCCCGAGTTACTCTAGACCCACCTCCATGCACTCCTGCAAAGCCTGCATCCGCAGGCCATCGAGGACCCTTCCTCCCAGCCTCCCTCAGGGACTACTTTTCAAGGGGAGCTGCAGTGTCTGGGCGGGCCCTCAGGCCCCTGTGCCTACAGAACTCAAGGTTTCCCTTTGCTGGAGGGCAGCCGCGGGGTGGGCTTCATCCTGTGGGACCCAAAATCCTCGGCTGAGAATTCCTGACTCTGGGAGGGAGCAGGACGAGGGGAAGGGGCAGCTGCTGAGGCCATGGGGGCTCCGGCCCCCTCGCCTTACCTCTCCCAGGTGTGAGTCTCCAAGGGGTCCTTTGGTCTCTGTGTGCGCGATAATGACCTTCACCCCAGGGAGGATCTGGAAGGAAACCGTCGTGCACGTGTGAATGATTAGGAGGGTTAGAAGCCGATCTAAACCTGACCTTGAATTTTAACAGAAATAAGAGACTTTCTTTTTTTTCAAGTAGGTTTCATGCCCAGTGCAGAGCCCAACGCAAGGCTTGAACTCATGACTCTGAGATCAAGACCTGAGCTGAGATCAAGACTTGGATACGCAATGGACTGAGCCACCCAAGTGCCCCCAGAAGCGACTTTTTAATAGATAAAATAAATAGTGGATCTTAGCAAAGTTATCCCCATTCCTAGAACAGACCCTACTTCGGATGTCAAGGGGGTGAGGAGGGTTTGTGTCTGTAAGCGTCTGCCGTACCCGGGGTCTTTCAGTAAGGACACAAGAGGACAGCCCGCCCCTTGTCGGGCTCCCGTGTGGGGTGCTGTCCACGCACCACGCCTGCCTGCAAGGGCTCTGTGTGTTGGCCCCATGAGCCCCAGTCCCGCACTGGGAAGCTAACTAACTGTGAGGGCACGGCTGGCTCAGAGGTCATGAAGAACATTCCAGGGGAGGTGCCTCAGCTCAGGGAACCCCGTGCCTGGGCCCTGGTCAGATCCAGACACCTGTTCTGTCTCACGCGTGAACCAGGTCAGTGGGGACCTCCAGGCAGGTGGGAAGGGTCAAGGGGTCGCAGGAAGGTATGGATGCAGACAGGCCCTGCTGCCCATGGTCACCCTCCCACCTGTCCCCCAGCCCAGCTCCAGTCACACTTTCGCTCTGGAACCTTTGCAACAGCTGAGCCTTTTGCCTGTCTCCGTGGCTGGCCCTCCTCAGATGCCTGACCATGCGCCCTCCACACCACCCCCTCCATAGGCCCATGGGCTGGCCCTGCCTCCCTAGAGGCAGCAGCGACCCTCGGGGTGTGTGAGCAGAGCTGGGGCGGCCCTTCCAGGCTGCATGGGCCATGCCAATCTCCATCTCTCGCCGCTGGGATGGTGCGGGCACGGGGCAGGCCGCTCCCTGTGCTCTCAAGCCTACCACGGAGGGGCCACAGGAGCCGGGGGAAGCCCTTACTGGGGGCTGTCTGTTCCTGGCCACGCTGGGCGCAGCCCCACCCTCAACCCTGCTGTCCCCTAGTGCCCAGAGGCTTAGTCAGCACCCAGGCCATATCCCCCGTCTTCATCAGTCTGCCTGACAGGGCCGTGTGGGTGTTCTTTCCCTCAAACTTTCCCTGACTCTGAGGATGCCTGCTCTCCAGATACCCCGGAAGGCATCAGGCCCTGGCCCAACGGGCCCATGGCCTCAAGCGCCACAGTGGGAGACCCTTCTGGGCATCTGTACCCAAAGCCCTCCCGTTCTGGGCGTTAGCTCAGAGGTGTCCTCATGTGTGCTAGTGGTGAGGAGACGAGCACTCTGCATCAGCCCAGCCCCAACCACGGTCGACCTGTGTCCTTCGGGACATTTTTAGCCCTTGGCACCCACCAGGGGCTCACATAAGAAAGGACCTGGGTGTACGTCCCAGCTTCTGCTACCTTTCCAGACTCCGTCAATGGCAGACTGTGCGGAGAACCCCGTTCTACCAAACGTACCCTAAAAATTAACAAGGGAGATGTAATCAGAAACGATCAGTCTGTAGACAACATCACACCTGCAGGCTTTTGCTCATGACCTTGCTGTGGCCATGGGGCAGGGACCCCCAGCTCCATGTGCACGAGCCCCAGCTGCCTGGCTTGCAGGGCCACCACTGGGGCAGCGGCTCGCTCCAGGCTTCTCTGGGGCCCTCCCTGGCCCAGCTGGCCCCGCCCGGGGAAGCCCCACCACGGCTTACTTCAAGCTGCAGCGTGGCCCCGGGTGAGGATCCAGAGCCAGGATGAAGCTTCAGAGCTGGGAGGGACCCAGACCCACAGGTAGATACCGTGGCCCCCCAGTGCCCATTTTCTGATGTGAAAACTAAGTCCTGTCTTAAAATGTGTCCTGTGGAAAACATCGCTGCCTTGTCTGGTTTACCTGTTTTCTGTCCCACAGGAAGACACAAGCCGAGGGCCCGCACCTGAGCTCGCCCCTCCTGGCCGTGGGAGCGGCAGCTACAATACGCGGCCCGAGCTGGGCTGACACGGGGAACAGGAAGCCCAGGCCCCCCCACGGGACCCGGCCAGCCAGCTGCCGACACCAGGGCCCCCCAGCCTGCAGAACGCCGCCTACGGGTGTGGCGGGCCCTCACCTGTCATGGCGCAGTGCCCTCATGTCCACGTAGACGGTGGTGGGGTCCGGGCCGGCCGTGCCCTGGAAGAGAGAGCAGCAGAGGGTCTCCCATCGTCTCGTTTTCAGGAGCACATCTGCAGCTACACGGGCACAGCTGTGTGACAGCTCCTCCTGGGCCCTCAGGGGATGCCCAGGGAGGCAGCAGATTTGCTCAAGGCACTGAGCGTGCCCAGGGGCACGGATGCCTTCTGTCCAAACATCTATGTGGCCCGACAGCACTGAGAGACTTGTCCAATAACACTGAATGGAAATCTCAAATCCTACAATTTTACGTGTCTGTTCTGACAGCTTTCTGTTCCTGCTAGTCCCTATTCTCTGTGCCTGGTGAAAATACCACCGTAGATTCTGGAAAGCTTTTCACCAGCCGTCAGATGGGGCCTGGCCTCTTGCCAGCCAACTGCGTTCTCCTGAGGGCTGAGCACGGCAGTGGCCAGGGGCCAGACCGAAGGACATCTCCCCGCCTCTCATCAGACACTCGGCACCGGTCCTGCCGAGGATGCTGTACGTCCCATGGAATCGAAAAGGAACACCGAGTTAAGTGGGCACTGCTCCGTATCACTGTCTGAAGATGCCAGCTAGAATAACCTATGTCTGCCCTGGAATTAAAACAAAAATGCTGTTTTTGAGACCAAACAGTGCCCTTCCTCCAGAGGTAACTCCAGGGCTGTTAGACTGTTAAATTCTTTTGAAAATAGCTTTGCTCTTATATTTGGTTTCAAGGGACCTTTTATAACGTGTCAATAATATCCACTGTGAGCAAAGTCAGACAGCAAAAGGAACACGTATTTGTCTGGAATTCACAAGAAGGTCACATGAACTCATGGGGGAAGCACAGAGGTGCCTTGAGGTTGAGGTCAAGGTCATACCTGCTCAGCCAGCTTTCCCAGCCTGTTGGGCTGACAGAGGCAAAGAAGGCCAGCAGAGCGAGACAGGGAGGAGACAGCCACAGGAAACACAAACAGAAAGCAACAGGCCACGTGAGAAACACACAGTAAGAGAAAGCAAAATACGTCACTGCATCTCAAAGCGCAAACATGAACAACCCATTAAGATTTTCGCAATCATATTGGCATCCCACGTGCCGACCGTAGGACAGACGCCTTCAAGTATCGAGTAACTGCTGAGCAGACGCTAAGGTCTTCACTTGCAGCCGCTAACGCTGCATCAGCAGCCTGGGACTCAGTTGTACTTTCTACGCCAGAGAGGGCCATTAGGAGGGGACCCTGGCGCACCTTTCTGCTGCACAGCGAGGGTCTGTGGCTTGGAGAGGATAGCAGTGTTCAAGGTGAGAGGACAGCAGCAGAAACGCCAGGAAAACAGGACAGTCTCTGCATGTAAGACCCGCCCGGTGCCCGGCAGGTGTGCCGTGGGCCGAGGCCCAGGGCCGAGCAGAGGCTCCGGAAGCCACCAACAGCCCGGGCCCTGGGCCCACTCTGGCTTGTGATGCCTCTTCTGCCCTGTGGTTCCCGAACCACTTCGTGGAGTAAGGCATTCGGTAGGTTTTTAGAAAGAAGGGAAATGGAGATACTAGCACCAAATCTGGCCAATAGCCAGTCATCTGAAGAAGCAGTAAACAGCCCTATAGTGAGCTATTGAATTTCTGAAACTTTGTGTTTCCTTTTAATACATAAAATACCTTCATGTTTCAAAAATGGATTTGGGGCAATACAAATCACATTAATTAATGTTTCAATTTAAAATTGCTGTCTTAATAAGTTTATCTTGCTTGAAATAATTAGCTGTATACTGTATCCTTTGAGATTTTTCCCAGTAAGTTAGTAGTCACTGTTCAGGAACAACTCGTGTTGTTTCCAAGTTCATCCTTTGTGCATCAAGGAGACTAGAACATCTTTTAAGACACAATCTCCTGGCTCACAAGGCCTACCAGTCACGTGTAGGCGAAACACCAAGCGCTCAGAGGGCAAGCAGGCAGGACAGCGCACGCACGGAGGGTGAGGACATCAGGAGGCCCGGTGCAGGCCTTACCTGGAGGCAGATGGCCACGTTGACCCTGCACCCAAACGTGGTGCTCACGGCGCGTGCCGGCAGCCCCAGGTCCTTGAACAGCTTGGAGAAGGACTGTGTGAGCGCGATCCTGGGCCGCTCCTCAGCCACCACCATGCAGGTCCGGACGCAGGACAGGTTCACCCCCTTCGTCTGCAGGCAGACGGGTGGGCCGGTGGCAGGGGCGGCGGAGGGGTGGGGAGGCCAGTCCCAGAGACCCAGGGCAACCAAGATGCAGACCTCGCCTCCCCAGCCGGTCCCGGTTCCTCAGGGTCCTCACTCTGGATGCACTGGAGGGTGCCAACTCCGGGGTGCCCACCCCACACCCGCTCCTGTCATCCAGGCAGCTCCCGCCCCTACACACAGCTCTGGCTCCACCCCAGGCCCCAGGGGACCCTGAGGTGCGCTGCTCAGAGCTAGTATGGAGCCTCCCCCCCAGCCCAGCACCCCTGCCTGGGTCTCACACCCTCCTTTGCTGTGTGGGGTGTGTGGATGAAGGGAGTGGCCTCTAGGGCTGTAGGGAAGAGGGCGCATGGAGCCAGTGCAGTTCAACTCCTAGAAAGGGTTTTGTTTCCACAGGCAGCTTGAACGGATCCTGGGAGTCTGTTTTAAAGGTTCCTGGGGCCCAGTTGCGAACCAACGCAGGAGCCCCTGGTTTGGGCACTTTGAGATGAAGGAAAGCAGGGTGCTGGGCAGGCCTTGGAGGCAGGCAGGGCTGGGCACTCACCCTGAGGACGCCGGTCTGCGCGCCCAGGCCCTTGGTGCACATTTCCATCACTGAGTAGGAGCAGAAGGTGACGCGGGCCTTGTACTGGCTGACGGCTGACAGCCACAGGGACACGTTGCTCTCCAGCTCCAGCGGGGGCACCAGGACCGACTGGTGACCGGAGTAGACGCTGTGAGAGAGGGCACGGGGAAGGTCAGGCCGGCCGCTGCAGCAGCTGCGTGTTACTTCCGTGGCCCGAGAGCCTCGGCGGTGCCCTGTCCACCTGCGCCAGAAGGGCCTGGGGCGCCCACCTCTGTCTCTCTGTCTCCCTGTCTCCCCGGACACTTCTTTTCTAGCCAGAACAGGACACAACTCTGCCCTAATGTCAAGTGGGAGTTTTGATAGAAAGTACTGTGGGGAGCAGGGGTGACATAGAGGGTCTAGTCTGCCTCTAAGCACCTCAGAAGGATCCAGGGTCACAGTTCGGGTCAGGGTCTGCCAGCTGGAGACTCTGATTTTTCTTCTTCCAAAGATACGTCACTACTTCCTAGTATCTGATGAAATTAAGTAGTTTCCTCCCCATTACTAGTAATGGATACTGCTTATATTTAATGAAAAATGTATTTTTATTCTAACTCAATTTCAGACTCATCCTCTGAACCTTTTCACTCCCAAACAACCCCCTTCACATGTGTATCTTAGGCTCCATGGGCATCAAAAATGAACGTTATGGCTCCAAAAACTGACACAAGCAATTCCAGCCCTGCAGGCGAGCGTGGCACCTGCACGCTCACCTGCACCACTAGCTGCACACACCTACACACTCACCTGCACCACTAGCTGCACACACCTGC
>NC_043704.1:186302-211464 GCF_006229205.1 Suricata suricatta
GCACACCTGCACGCTCACCCACACACCACCTGCACACTCACCTGCACGCTCACCTGCACCACTAGCTGCGCACACCTGCATGCTCACCTGCACCACTAGCTGCGCACACCTGCACCACTAGCTGCACACACCTGCACGCTCACCCGCACCACTAGCTGCGCACACCTGCACGCTCACCCACACACCACCTGCACACTCACCTGCACAGACACCACAGGGCGAAGCCGAGGCCGCAGTAGGGGTCAAGGCAGATGGCGATCTGCCTCGAGGGGTACAGCTCACACTGTAGCTTTATGGAGCGGCACAAGGCACTTGTGGCTGCGTGTGACATCTGGAGTACAATGAGAGTCCTGGTCAGTGATGTGAGGGGAGAGACCAAACAGTGCCTGAAGGACCACAGCCTCCGGACACATTTATTTCCTTAAAGGATGGCTGTTCAAATCCCCATACAAACCAAATACTATAGAGAAAATTGCACACTAAGAATCTTCTAAATGACATTTCAGAATAATAAAAAATTTTAATGGAGCTCTTGGCTCCTGGTAAGGAGACAGATCCATGAAAGCCGCCCGCTCCCAAAGACAGTCAGAGATCGGAGTTTAGATGTTAACAGAGAACAACAAAATATGTACTGCTCCCAGGCTAACCTAACTTTGGGGGTTTACTGGTATTTAACACAACTTCAAGGACCAACAATGTCGCTTCAAGCTCTGGATAGGTGTGAGGACCTGCATGACCCCACACCCGCCATCCTCTCCGCCCACCGCAGCAGAGGCTGAAGCCAGTTAGAGCTATGATCAGAGGGCTCACCTTCACGCCTGCTAATATTCCTGTAGTCGATACACTGAAGTCCAAGTACGCGAGCAGGTCTGGGGACGGCGGCCTGAAAATGCTGGCCACCTTCTTTTTTGGCATGTCATCTGTTGAGCCAGAGATACCAGTAATGTTAATGCTACTTCAGGCTCTCATAGGGAGAAAGAAAACGGGATTCATAGCTGGGGAGTCCTGAGGAGAGTGAGCGCAGAACACAGGGAGACCCCGAGACGGCAGGCCATGTGGGTACGCGGGGAAGCTCACTTTAACCTTCAAGGAAACGCCATGTGGGGCAGACCCACCATGACTCCTTTGAACGTGTGGGGACAGCGGGTGAGGTGGACACAGAGGGTAGACAAGTCACACAAGCCGCACGTGAAGCTGCTTCGTTTACCAGTGGGAGAGGCCAGAGGCGTGGGGACCTGCTGGAAGTCACAGAGCCTGGGGCAGAGCCGATGTTAACAAGAACTCTGACCCCAGAGAGAGAGCTAGGGACGGGCTCTCGGGGCCTCTGTGCTTCACCGGTCCTATGAGACCGAGAAGTATAGGGGCCCATCCCGCTAAAAAGCCTGTTGACATCCCGCTGTAAAGTACCAGGAGAAACACACATATCCCCAGCTTGTCTGGAAGATGTGACCCTGGTGCAGTGGGGTCCCTCAGTTGAGGATCAGGATTGAGTCACTCATTGTCCTGGGAGACTGAGTGTGCAAGGCTGTATGGCTTGTTGGGCCCTGCTTTCCTTTGTTTTAGAAAATGTGCGCCTGACCTCTTGATCAAAACAGATCGGAGACTCGAACGGGTTTTCCTATTACTCATATTCCTTGTTTATTGTGGTTTCAGTATATGGGCAGATTTTTGGATTGAAACTCCCTTCCTGGTCAGGGGCACCTTACCTGCAAACCATTATATTAATCTTTAAAGAAAAATGACCTTTTCTTAAGCTTCAGTTAATATTAAACTATATACGTAGAACAAGACCCTAGTTAATGTATTTCGTTCCTGGTTTGAACTTCTGTAATAAATTATGTTCTTGTTTTTGATTTTCTGTTCTCTCTTCCATGAAAATAATGATCTTTTTTGAAGCATGTGATTCTTACCCTAAACCTCAAAGTTAAAAACTATGTAATCATTTTTTTAAAATGATGTAATCACCTATGGCATATAAATCACTAAACATCACAGTAAAAGCATAGTGGCACTACCACCATTCACGGTGTCTGTGTTCTTTCTTATAGATACTGCGCCGACACCAACCCCCTACTCAGAGACCCTTAGACAGTGGTGCGTGGGCTGGTCCCCCGCAGGGAAGTAGACATGAGTGAGGCGAGGGCTGGGGCCCACGCACCTTGTAGCAAGCTGGTGAGCAATGGGACTCTTTGGAGCCAGTCTGCTCCTAAGCCCACCCTGGCCCCACACCAGCTAACCTGCACCAGCCAGCTACCTGTGCCTGCAGATGGGTATTGGGCAGGGGGCACAAACAACACAGTCCCTGACCTCTTGCCTGGATAGCACCGCAGATGCCTGCCAGCTGCGATGGGAGAGGAGGGACTCCTGCCTACTCAGTGGCCGGGACCTCAGTTCACCAACAAATCCTGTGGGTGCTACTAGGTCGAGGTGTCTCGGTTGACCTCAGGGTCCAAGGCACAGCAGTCCAGGGGTTTACAGCCTTCTTGGTTGGCCCACAAGCATTTCGTGGGACACAGCAGCAGTCCCCAGTGATGGGGATGAAGGACAGACGTGTGTGTGCTATGGGACACGTGTCCTCACAACCACCGCCTGCTGTACAGGCATGAGAGCAGTGACAAGAGCGGTGGTCTGTAGGCACACAGGCTTCGGACAAGGCTCTTTGCTCCCCACCTGTTCCGAGGCCTCACCGGGCGGGAAACCAGGAGGCAAGGCTGCGAGCGCCCTTCCAGGAGCCTCCTCACCACTTCCTTCAGCTGCTCTTACCTAACTTCTACATTTTGGCTGCAATGATGCAATTCCTGCAACCAAGAAAGTAAAATGCGCATAATCACTGGCACTGAGGCAGGTACCTGTATCTAGAATGGTCGGCCAAGTTCTGACGTCCACGGCAGCTGCCGCGTCTTTGGACTTGAGCAGCCGCATGATGGCCTGTGTGGTGAGGACGCAAGCAGACTTGCTGACCTGCAGAGCACAGGGGTTGAAGGCGAGAGTGAGACACGGGGCATGGGAGAGAGGGCAGGTCGGGAGAGGAGACCGCCGGTCTACCCGAACAAGGGCCCCCCAGCAGGCCTGCCTGGCCGTCCATAGTGCACAGGTACCTCCACGATCATCTTGACGGTGGGAAGTGTGGTGGCCAGGTTCTGGGGGTGTGGGGGCCGCACGGTGACAGGCACGCAGCCGCAGTACAGGCAGCCATAGAAGGCGGCAATGAGGTCCACCCCTGGGAAGACACGTGGTCAGAGAGGGTCAGCGCAGGCTGGAATGTGGCTCACAGCCCCGAGCGCCGTGGAACGGCAGAGCAGGTGAGACAGGTCTCCGTGACGCCCTGCGTGGGTCAAGCACAGCTTCTCTAAACCAGTACGGTACTGAGCCAAGGGAAACTGAAGGACTCCAGAGAAACCTGCTTTTTACTCCTTTTCCTGCTTCTCTTCTTGCTAGGATCTGCACCCCCACTTTATACATGCCTCAGAATGCAAATAGTGTGTGTCTTCCTTATATAAACAAGGAGTTAGTGATTTCTCTACAACAGATCACATCCAAGGAAGGACCAGGTGAGCATGACCGGAGGAAGCCATCATATGCATAGTCTAGACCACGAGCGCTAAACAAGCGGACACCCAGCGCTCCTGGCTCCGAGAGGTAACACCCGGGCTCTCGTCTTTGTGCTTCAGCCCCTGGATGCCTGAGAGGACCTGTGCACCGACCACCATCCTCAGTAAGAGCCCTCAGACCCTTTCTGAGTTCCCCAGACACTGTGGCACGTGCATTCCCTCTGTATCATCAATACACTCTCCCTTCACCTCCTGCCTTCCTGCCGTGATTTCTATCCTGTGCACAGCCAGGGGACCTCTTGGCTGGTCCTGCATGACCCCCTCGGCGTCCCCAGGCCCAGCTTGCTGGCATCAGTATGTGTTGAACTC
Organism: Suricata suricatta; assembly: GCF_006229205.1. Lineage (NCBI taxonomy): Eukaryota > Metazoa > Chordata > Mammalia > Carnivora > Herpestidae > Suricata > Suricata suricatta. The sequence goes on from NC_043704.1 coordinate 190,223, forward strand.
AGTGCTGTCAGGGATGCACAGAGAACTATCCTGAAAGGCTGGGGAGAGGCTGGGGATCCATGGTACGGAGGAGGTCACTGAGGGCAGGAGGCCTAGGCCTCGGGAGCAGCACCATGCCTGCCATTCCCGTGTGCAGGGGCCAAGTGCAAGAGGGGTGAGCGAGGACGGTAAGGAGCCCTTCTGAGGGCAGGCTGCCCAGCTTGGAGGAGAAGGCAGGGAAGGTGGGGAACACCAAGGCTGCACCTCCTCTCTGCACATGTGTCCCAGGCCAGGGCACCCCACCTTGCTCTGGACCATACATCGTGACACACGACCACCAAAATGTTCCTTCAAATTTCTAAATGTTTAAAATTCCCCATATTTAAAACTTAGGGGGAATTATACCACACTTTAAACCTGTACTTCCACCTTGAATTCAGTTCCAGATGAGACGCTTGCCCCCTCCCCAGAACCATGGAGGCCCCTCTAGATGCTGCCCCTCAGAGCACACCAGACCCTACCTGTCAGCCTCGGGCTATTTCAATTCCAGAGTCAAAAGAAACATGCCAGCTTTAACCTGGCTGGTGGATTTCACTGGATCACAGTTCCCAACGCTCCATCTGCATTAATGAAGTGACGCTGAGGCTGGCCGCCCAGTGCCACAGGACCACCCCTCTGCTCTGTGCCGGTGGGGCAGCCGGGAGGCCTGAGTGAAGGGATGGCAGGTGCTGGCGCACATTAGGCCAGGGCACACAGCACAAGCATAGCCTCAAACTCAGCACACCGGACAGACATCACGAGGAGCTCATTTCCTTGAGCTCACAAAATTCATGCTGTTCCCTTTATGCACATCTTTCCTCCTGTCCGTGGAATCACCAGGTGAACAGGTGGGGAGACTCTAATCCCACCAGCACCCCACTCTCCTGCAGCTTTCGGAGACTACGGGTTCTTAATTCCTTGGCTCTCACATCCCTTTGAAAATTGGAAAAAAGTCTCGGATTCCCTCTTCATTCCCAAGAAACACACAACACATGTGCTTGTGGCATTTGCAAAATATCTGCGCCCAAGGGGAGGTTCTGGGCCTCCCCGGCTGGGCCACAGCTCAGTCCTCATAACCTGCAGCCCACTGACTCATCTTTGCGGCAAACACAGTGTCGCTTCTCCAGGAGCGCCCTGCAGCCTCACTAAAGGAAAACCATCTCAACGTGACGGCCGTGAGGCTCAGGTGTCTCAGGAGTCCTCTGTAGCACATCAAAGTCCTTCTGGAGGCCTCTGCCTCCACCTCCCCAACTCCACAGTATGCACCAGTCACTCCTCCCAACCCCAGCGCAGCTCATTCTGCCCCACGGGTCTTGTCCTGTTTTAATAAAATCATCTTTTGGCACCAAAGACATCTCCAGAATTTTTTCTTGGCCTTCGGCTCCAGACCCAACCATTCTCACTCCAAAACCTCATAGAAACGAGGGTAAGAAGAGAGGCTGGATTTGGAACGGCTGTCTCTGACAGCACAGACACAAGCAGCAAGGAGGGGATGGAAGGCAGAAAAGCAGGTGCAAACCTTGTAAACTGTTTTCAAAATTCATTTTGGTGGTTACAGTATTTGTGCAGTTACTCTGAGCGCTGCATGTGGTGCAGGGCTACACAGCTGAGCAGGCACAGGGTATCTGAGTTCTGTCACTTGTCACCTGAGTTCTGACGAGCAGGACTCGTGTGGAAAAAAGGAGACATATGGTAGGCGAGGTTTGCTGAAAGTCCTATGATCCTGGATTTGAATGGAACGTAACACTATGAACTCCGAAGGCAGTGCCTCTCTGAAGATATATTTATTTATAATTCCCAGGTCGGCTGGCTGAAAGCGCCAACAAAGAGCAGCCGATCCAGGAGAACTTGGCGTCTCTCATGCCCAGATTTTGTTCTGGAAACACGGGGGGCTCTGTGGAGAAACGGCTGATCCTAAGTCTGGGGTAGGATGGGCACTAGGGGGGCTTGGAGCACCCCGTCACAAGAGACATGAGGAAGCAGTCGGGAACTAGTGGCCACGTGCTAAGCCAGCCAGAACAGGCTCCTATTGGCCAAACGTGGCAGAACCTAAACTTCGATAAGGAAACTAACTACAATGGATGAAACCCAACAACTATGTTTAAGTCTGTGCATTCATATTCATATGTATGTGTTTTTAAATTCATTGCTTGGTCACCTTTCGAGTGTGATAGGAAACAAAATTCATTTCATAAAGGACCAATAGAAGGAAAGAATCAACACATATGAATTCTACCATTGGGTAGCCAAATACTAGATGACGGGGGAGGTTTCTGTGTATTAGTTCTGTGGCCAATAAATGAAGAAGAAATGAGAGAATTAGAGTATCACGGTTTTGTGACCCCCAAAGGATTAATGAATGTTGAACACTGAAGCCTCAGTCAGTGGCTGCTAATGTCACCAAAGGAGACACCAGCCAACATGGGCACTTACAGTCTTGGCAGAGACCACGGACCGAGTGTGACCCAGGGCCAGGATCTAGCCGCCAGCCTGCTGGAAACACGGGGCCAAGTACATGCTGCTTGCACCTGAGCGTGCGCTGTGCAGCACCTGGGCCGTGGCACCTCTGCAGGGTCCGGCCGGGTCTTCAGTAAATAAGTTATAAAACAGGGAAAAGGGAGACTTTAAACACAGATGGAATTCAAAGGAAACTGGGAGACCCAGCTGACGTGCAGGGCGCGCTCGCCCACGTGCTCGCACCCTGAGGAGCCGGAAGAAGTGACCACAGAAGTCGGGGGCACAGGCTGCTCCTGGGAGAGCGGAGGAGGTCATGCTCGGGACAGGGAATGCTCGGGACGCCCGGGCACCTGGCCAAGACCTATTTTCTGACGTGCCGGAGGTGACGAGAGTGTCTGCTCCGTAATAACAAGGAGTCCCAGTGAACGCAGAGCGGAGGGAGGTGCACCGGGTGTGTGTGCGCCGGGCATCCAGGCGTGCTTACCTGGGGGGTAGACCAAAGCCACATGGTCCCCGACGCTCAGTCGCGCCTTCTCCATCAGGGCGGCGGCAACCCTTTCAGCCCTTTTGTGCAGCTGGACACAGGTCGCGGTGCTGGTGACGGTGCCCTAGGAACGCAGTCCCTGGCTGAGCGGAGCTGGGGGGCAGGGCGCGTGCTCACGCTGGTACACCCTGCCCCTGGAGCCCCCGCGGTTCGGGACCGGACCGTGCCAGTCCCACAGACACATCTGCTGTCTTTGCCCGTCACCTGAGGCGTCCTGCGGGACTGTCCGAGGCGGCGCTTGGGCCGCAGCAAGGACGAGCCTGAGCAGTGCGCGGGCGGCTGCTTGTCCAGGACAGTCGGAGACATGGCCACTAAAGAAAACGCTTTCTCCTTTTTTATAAAATATCTTAAATATAACACGTTATAAAGAATAATGCCATAAATATCCAAGTTCTCATTACCTAATAATATTTTGCCTCACTGTTTAAATTTCTCTTTTTAAAAATATGTCATCACCACTCTGCATACTACCCTCAATTCATCCTCACCCCGCTCAGAAACAGCCATTACCCCGAACATAAACACACACAGGAATCACACCGAACGAGCAAACATCCGTAAGCTCCGCGGCCCTGCACGTTAGAGCTCCCATCCCCCAGTCCCGGCCTGCGCCGCGGGGGGGCCTGGCCCTGGCCGGACCCACCTCCGCACGGCCCCCCTCCCCCATTCACTTTGCGGCTGCCGAGGACAGCGGGGCTGCTGAGCAGCTCCCAGCAAATGATTCCTTCCCTTGGCTGACCAGAGGCGGGCTGGCCTCAGAGCTCGTTTAGTCCTTCTGAAGACAGGTAACAGATCGTCTCGGTCTAAACATAATGCCCCGGAGCAGACCCGCCTAAAGGGGGAAGCCCTTGCTTCTCCTAAACCGGTCCTTACACTGTGCCGGCCAATGTGCGTGTATGCGGAGCCAGGCACATGGCCCTCGAGGCTTTGAGAGGGGACCCGGCTCGCGCTCCCGCCCCCAGCCGCGGTGCGGGACGTCAGCGCCGGGCAGATCCAGGGAGCCCAGACACCCGGAGCCCGCCGGTCTCCTTGGAGGACCGCTTGTGCAGCCACAGGCCTGCTCCTGGGTTAAAGGCCAGCATGTCCTCAGGGACCTAAGGACAATTCAAACCCGAAGAAGACCGACAAACCAAAAGAAATGCAGTTTTACTGGTGAACTTGAGAAAAGCCTGGAATGGATTTGGAGAAGGCCAGGGCCAGTGTTCCATTGGCTCCTCCTGAGTTCTCCCTTGGCTCTTCAGATGGCCAAGCCCTGCACACAGATGCCTGCGGCCGCTCTGTGCAGCCCCCACCCCGGGCCTCCTCTCTGGAGAAGCACTCCCGAGCTCAGGTGCTCAGACTGCACACCACACGAGGGCACGTCTCTCCTCGCCTCTGAGCGGCCCGGCCACTGCCCGTAATTGTTAATTATTGGCTGTCTCCATGCTTTAGAACTCCATCAGTCATAAAATAATTGTTAACTGAACACTGTTCTACATCTGCAGACACGCAGGGAACGAGGAGCATCAGTGTCTGTTATGGACTGGCTTTCCCGCAGGGAAGACTCACGTCAAGTGTCCTGAGAGCAGGTGGCCCTGTCCTCCTATTTAACACCGTGTAACTTGGCAGTTGTCAATAAATAGTTTTTGAATGAAGAGACAGTGGGCAGTAATGAGCAGAAACAAAAGCTGGACCAGCATTTTCTAAGAGCACAGTGACCCGCCCTTTCCTGTGTCAAAGCACACACGTTCTTACAGCCTGGGTGTCGGCCTGCGGGACGCATCTGAGGCAGGGTTTTTGTCATTAACTTGTCATGTTTCTCTAGTCTGTCTACTGGCCCACACATTGGAAATGAGAGCTACAGCCTCTCCTTCCTGTCTTAAGAACTCTGGGTATAGTGTGCATCAAAAGGTGCCCAAAATCCTGACAGCGAATTTCTGAATCTCTACAGGATCAGGGCAGTTAGCAGTGTTTGCCACGTTAAGTCTATAAACAAAAAAGTCTAAATTCCTAATTTTTACAAAATAAACATTTCCTTCTAACTCATCTTACAAGCATACTGTTTTTGTTTTGTTTTTACAAGCATACTGCTCATAATTGAGAAAGGAGCTAATGAGAATTCTTCTCAAATACAAGACGGATGGAAACGTTACCGTGTGAATTATGTGAGAGCTGAGTGCTCCACAAAGAACCGGGTAGGTGGGGAGGATGGCCCGGCGGCACCCTGCTCTCCAGGCAGGGACTCCAGGGACAGACCCCGGGAGCTGAGGAGGGATAGGTGACCTACCTTGGCGTTGAGCAGCAGGAACAGCGGGTGGTCGGGGGTGGTGTGCGCCCGCCACTGCAGCACGTCGGGCAGGAACAGGAACTGTGCAGAGAGGCCCGTCAGTCCGTGGCCTCGTCGGGGAGGCACCCGCCTCGTGTTCCCGGGCACCGGCCACTGGCCGTTACCTTTCTCGCCTGGTCGCTGTCCTCCAGGTGAGCCAGCTCCCTCCCCGAGGCCTGTGCGATCCTCTTCCCAGCAACCAGGTTCCCGACGATCATGGAGGCTGGTCCAACCTCTGGGAAACAGGGGCGGAGACTGAATGAGAAGGCGCCGGCTCTGGGCACAGAACTGCCGTGTGACTGTACATTTCTCTCTTCACTAAGCTACAGACGCCCAGGAAAGCAGCCACTAGATTTATAGTAAGTGATGCAGAGAATCTCCCAAATACCAGCAATGCCAGGCTGAGAAACTGACCAAACGGCAGATACCTGGGGGTAGAAGATCGGACCTCAGCCATAGCAGAACGTTTTAATAGACTGCATTGTTTTACTGCATTTTACATAAAAAAGAGGACATTATATCTTCCTGAGTAAGTGTATTTTATTTAATGATATCTTGTCTGTTCAATAATTAATGCAAGTTATTAACATTTACTAAAAATTTACACAACCAAAGGAACAAAAATAACAGTCAAAGCAGGCTTTAAAATTAGTTTTTAAATGTGTGAAATGAGGGACAGGAGAGTGTCCGTTTGGGCCTCATCAGCTACACGGCACGGCGCCTGTGCCCTGGCCCCCACAGCCCTGGCACCACGGAGGGTCCTTCGATCCTGAGCCCCAAGCCTGCTCTTGGGCATCACTTGTACTTTCCGAGAGTCACCGCCTCGCCTTCCAAGCCTAAGATGCCGTCAGCCACTCACATGGGTTCCAGCAGGCACGTGAAAACCACACCACACAGGTGACATGATGACGTTTTCTCATCTGTGCCTTGGGTCCAAGGAGGCAGGAGATGGCAACCGACCTGAAGTGCCACCCCCTCCCTGTGGCCCCTAACCCCAGCCCCAGAGGTGTGGGGCCCACGACGGCTGCACCATTTAGCCACGGCGTGGCAGCCGCTAATATTAAGACTGATTAGACAAGTACTGTTCTGCACGACTAACCTGGTTGTTTCTGGCGAGGCTTGGGGAGGTTGGTGACACAGGTGTGAGGGCACATTAGTACGTTACATGGGTGCAGCATCCCCTCAAGAAACCTCTGCTTGGTTTCAGAAATGTGAATCCCTCCGAGGGGAGCCTTAGGCAAGGTGTTGGCAGGAACCAGGGCCAGACAGTAGACGCCCACCTGGTGGATGCTGTCGATGGCCTGGAAGGGGACAGTAACGAGTTAGGAGGCGCTGTGGCTGAGATCTGGCACACGAACAGCTGCATTTGTGCACACGCTGACCCACTCGACGCTGGCGAGCAGCTGGAAGGCTTGTGAGGTGGGTGAGAACACGCAAATCCAAAGGTCAAAGAGGCAGTGACCCCTGAGACCTTCTGTTCAATAAGCAAACACAGAAAGACGTGTGACCATTCCCTATCAGGTAACACACATATGCATACGCATGTACATGAATCGGGAACTGCTTATGTTAAAGAAAGGAAAGTTGGAGAAGCTGTGAGGGGCAGAAGCGGACTTCTCTGAAAACCCCTGGCGTTCAGATCTGACTTCGGAGCCACGTATATATTTCACATACAAAAACCTTGGAATTTTCAAAGCATTCCCCAACGACTGAAAGTAAGATAAAACATATGAACTCAGCCACACTGGAATCAGGTGGGTAGCAAAGCGCCAGAGAGAGGATCTATTTATTCAAACCCGGTAATTTGATTAGTCTGCCCTGTGAGGTACGCCCTGTGGGCAAAAAGAATTACAAACACACGTTACGCCGCTCTTGGAGACCTCGCGGTTTAGAGGTAGCTGGAGACTGTTACCTGGAGGCCGCGGTGCGCGGTGTGGCCTGACGCACACGAGTGACTGCTGGGAGTTGTCCAGGTCTGCAGTCTGCCAGTGTGGGAGAAAGGAGATTCGTGGCTTACGTAAAAACCCTGTGGTCCAGAATCGGCTTGGAACTAGCAGCATAAACTCATGATGTAGGTTATCATTTCCTACTCTGTCCACTGAAAAAAGCCCAGAAACAGTGACAAGCAGCAACGTCAAGTGCCCGGATGATGGTCACCAATTCCATTTGCCCTAGGAAGCAGCAGGGTCCCTAGAGTCCCCACCGTGACATGTTGAGGACATGAAAACACACTGCCTTTCCTCAGCATCTGAGCTTCCTTGTCTCTGGATGGCCTCAGAGAATCCCAGGGGAATGTCAGAAGGGCTCAAGAGCCAACCTGAGGGGCTCCCACTGACCACTGAAAAATAAAAAAAAACTGTAATAGATTGAAACGCATACAGTATGTTTCAACCCACTAGTTCTTCATGAAAAGATAAACAAAACTCAGTGGTCACTAATAGAGGACTCTAAGAAAGCATCTCAGTGCTCTGAAATCAATCCTTGATCTTGTTTTCCTTGTTTCTAGGCTCCAGGTCACCTTCAGGTGACCAAGGAGGACATGGCACTCAAAGAAACTTCTAAGGCTGTTCTGGTTAATGATGCGGAAGTAGCGCCACTGTGAAGTCCTAGCAGATCCGTGACTACAGGAGCGCTAAACATCACACGCCGCCTTCCATGAAGAATTTTCTCAGAAAACTGAACCTGGGTCTGATCGGTCTTCTGGATGTAACAACAATGTGCAGAACTAACGACAGGGGTCAGACGACTGTGTCAAATAACGCCACAGAGGGACAATCATCAGAATTCAGGCTAAAGAAACATACTGGCCAAACAACTTAGTTCTGTCCATAAACTAATCACAAGAAAAATATGATAAAAAACACATAAAGACCTATCCCCACCAAGTGTAATTTTTTACCTCATTTTGATCCTGAGTCTAACAATCAAACTAAACATTAAATAATCAGGGAAGTCTGAATTATGAGAAGATATTTAATTACAACAAGAAATTACTGTTATGATAAAAACATAGCAGGTCAGAGGGAACGTACCTCCCTAAGAAAGGCCGTACTTGGCAAGCCCACAGCCAACCTCATCTCAACGGGGCAAAGCTGGTCAGGAACAAGACAGGGATGCCCACTCTCACCACTCTATTCAACATAGTGCTGGAAGTCTTAGCTATGGTAGTTAGGAAAGAAAAAGAAATAAAAGACGTCCAAATTGGAAAGGAAAAGTAAGCTGTCACTATTTATATATGACATGCTCTTATATACAGAAAACCCTTAGGACTCCACAAAAAACTGAATTGATAAACACATTCAGTGAAGTCACAGGGAACATCTGTTGTGTCTCTATACACCAATGAACCATCAGAAGGAGAAAATAAGAAGCCAGTTCCATTTACAATTGTACCAAAAATAATAAAATACTTAAGAATAAATTTAACTGAGGAGGTGAAAAGCCTGTGCACTGAAAAACTGACCTAGATGAAAGAAATCGAAGACATAAAAAACGGATACTCCGTGCTCCTGGATCGGAGGGTTAGTATCGTTAAAACACCCACTCTTCCCAAAGCAATCCACAGGTTCAGTGCGATCCCCATCAAGCCTCCAATAGCATTTTTCACAGAACTAGAATAAATCCTAAAATTTGTATGGAACCAAAAAAAAAAACCAAAAAACAAAAACCCTCAAATACCCAAAGCAATCCTGAGGAAGACCAAAGCTGGAGGCATCACCCTTTCATGATTTTGAACTATATTACAAAGCTACAGTAACCAAAATAGTATGGAATCGGCATTAAAAACAGACAGACAGCCCCCGGGTTGCTCGGTCGGTTAAGCGTCCAGCTCTTTGCTTTCAACTCAGGTCATAATTTCATGGTTCATGAGTTTGAGCCCAGCATTGGGCTCTGCACTGATGGTGTGGAGCCTGCTTGGGATTCTGTCTCTCTTCTCTCTGCCCCTCCACTGCTTGTGTATGTGTGCTCTCTCTCTCAAAATTTATAAATAAACTTAAAAAAAAAGACATACAGATTGAAGGAATTAGAATAGAGAGCCCAGAAATAAACCCATGCATAGAGTCAACTAATTTGACACAGGAGGCAAGAATACACAATGGGGAAAAGATGGTCTTCAATAAAGGGTCCAGGGGAACTGGGCAGTCACATGCGAAAAAAGGAAACTGGACTCCTTTCTCACATCATCCACAAAAGTAAAATCAAAATTGGTTAAAAAGTTGAACATAAGAACAGAAGCTATAACACTCTTAGAAGAAAACACAGGTAAGGAGCCCCTTGACATCATCAGTGTTGGTGATGATTTTATGGGTCTCACGCCAGAAGCAAAAGCCACATAAACAAGTGCGATCACATCAGAGAAAGCTTCTGCTCAGGGAAGGAAACCATCAACAGAATGAAAAGACAACCTACTGCACTGAGAAAATATTTGCAAACCACATATCTGATAAACGGTTAAGTTCCAAAATATATAAAGGACTCATACAACCCAATAACACAAATAATCCAAATAAAAAATGGCAAAGGGTCTAAATGGGTATTTTTCCAAAAGAAGACATGCATATGCTCAACAGCATATGAAAAGGTGCTCAACATCATTGGTCATCAGGAAAACGCAAATTTTAAAAAAGAGATATCACCTCATGCCCGTTAGAATGGCTACTATCAAAAAGACAAGAATAAACAAGCATTGGTGAGGATATGCAGAAAAGGGAACCTTCATGCACTGTTCAGGGGAAATCTAAATTCGTGCAGCCACTATGGAAAACAGTATGGCTGTTCCTCAAAAAATTAAAAATAGATCTACCATATGATTCAACAATTACACTACTGGGTATTTCCCCAAAGAAAACAAAAACCCTAATTCAGAAAGATAAATGCACACCTATGTTTACTACAGCAGTATTTACAATAGCCAAGATATGGAAGCAACCCAAGTGTCCCTGGAGTGATGAATGAATACGTGACTGAGTACGACCCAGCCATAAAACAGGAGACCTTGCCATTTGTGACGGCATGGATGGACCTCGAGGGTATAACACTAACCAAAATAAGTCCATCAGAGAAAGACAAATACCACGTGACCTCACTTACACGTGAAACTTTACGACTGTGCTCCCAGATACAGAGAACAGACTGGTGGTGGCCAGGGCTGGGCTGGAGGGTGGGGGAAATGGGTGAAGGGTCAGAAGGTACGAGCTTCCAGTTAGAAAAGGAACAAGTCCCGGGGGGCCCCGCACAGCGTGGGGCCCACAGTTAAAGATGCTGAGAGGGCAGATCTTACACGCTGTCATCACAAGAGGGGCACCTGGGGGACCAGTCAGTTAAGTGTCTGACTTGGGCTCAGGTCATGATCTCACAGTTCGTGGGTTTGTGCCCGGCATTGGGTTCTGTGCTGAAAGCTTAACTCAGATCCTAGAGCCTGCTTCGGATTCTGTCTCCTTTTCTCTCTGCCCCTCCCCCACTCACACTCTGTCTCACTCTGTCTCTCTCTCAAAAAAAAAAAAACCACCTTAAAAACAAAAACAAAAACAAGAACAAGAGGGGCACTTGGGTGGCTCAGTTAGTTAGGCATCCGACTTTGGCTCAGGTCATGATCTTGTGCCTTATGGGGTCGAGCCCATGTTGACTGACAGCTCAGAGCCTAGAGCCTGATTCAGATTCTGTCTCCCTCTCTTTTTGCCTTCCCCCTTCTCACACTCTCTCTCCGTCTCAAAAATGAATAAAACATTTAAAAAAAGGTCTCATCACAAGAAATAAATTTGTAATTATGTATGGTGATAAATGTCAACTAGACTTACTGTGGTGATCACAGTATATATAAATATGAAATCATTACATTGTATGCCTGAAATTAATATCATGTCAATTATATCTCAATTTAAAAATAAATAAAAGATATGGCACCTGGGTGGCCCAGTCAGTTAAGCGTCTGATTTCAGCTCAGGTCATGATCTCACGGTCCTTGAGTTCAAGCCCTGTGTCAGGCTCTGTGCTGACAGCTCAGAGACTGTAGCCTGCTTTGGATTCTGTTTCCTTCTCTCTCCTCCCCTCCCCTGCTCATACTCTGTGTCTCTCTCTCTCAAAAATAAATAAACAAATAAAGAAATTAATAATTTTTAAAGATGTGATAATGGTATTTCTTGTTTAAAAAAATAGTAAAATCTTTACAGATAAAATGTGACATCTGGCATTTGCTTCAAAACACTCTCAAGGGAGGGGCTCCCAGGTGGCTCAGTCAGTTAAGCATCTGACTCTGACTCAGGTCACGATCTCATGGCTTGTGAGTTCAAGCCCCATGTTGGGCTCTGTGCTGACAGCTCAGAGCCTGGAGCTGCTTTGGATTCTGTGTCTCCCTCTCTCTCTCTGCCCCACCCCTGTTCACATTCTGTCTCTCTCAAAAATAAAACATAAAAAAAATTCCATAATGAAACCAACATTTTCTTAGAAATAAATGTGGCTTACCAGAGGAAAAACAATAATCCGAAGCTCAGGGTTTCCCAGTCCCCCTGATGTGTAGACAGCTCCCGTGCCCTGCGGACTGTGCCTCTTTCATACAAGCATCCTTTCTCAGGTGGCCATGGAGCCTCATGCAATTCCACACAAGCCCACACAACGCCATGCGCTGACTCCACACAACCCCCTTCGACAACACCATGTGACAATCCCATGCAACAATGCCACACATGACCTGAGAGGGCAGGACACCAGAGAACTTCTCTAAAAAACTGGCAGTAGTGAGTTTCACCCGGAGATCTGTACACTATTGCCCATAGCAGATTTTATTCATAACCGTAAAAAATGAGCAACCCAGGTGTCCATCAAGATGGAAATCGGTAAGCAAAGTAATATAACTCAGCAATAAGAAGGGAGGAACCGTTGATCCACACAACACGAGGAATCCCAAAAACATGCCGAGGGAAGGAAGCCAGACAGAAAGGCAAACAGCCTGTGATTCCCTTGACACAGACCGTCCGTGAAGGCAGGAGGCCGGCCTGGGCTGCCCACTGGCGCCCACGCGAGGCCCGCTCTCCGGGCCGGGCAGTGGGCGGAGGCGGAGGACGCCAGAGGGATGCAAAGACGCTGCATCTTAGTTACCGTTGTGGAGTAGTTCCTGGGGTGCATACTTTTGCCAAAACTCATCAACCTGCCCACTTAAATATGGGCTCATTCTACATGTGCATTCCGGCCAACCAAGTCAAGGGAAAACCCCTCACTGAATGGCACCTTTAAAGCTGGTGCGCTTTACTGGATGAAAATTTTACCCCCTCACCCCAAAGAAAATACGCTGAACTCCAGCTCAGTGTTTAAGACATGAGCGCCCTGCTGCAGTGCAGGGGAAGGTGGTCCTGGTGAGTGGGCCGAAGGGACAGACCGGGACGAGCAAGTGTAACAGCATGTCAGTCGCTGCGGAACCTAAAGACTGTGTGTTAGGGACTTCCTGTGTAATTCTTTCAGCCTTGCTGCGTGTTTGGCATTTTCATCAGAAAATGCTGGAAAAGCACTGGTGTGGAGGAGCACGAGCTCTTACTTCTCACCAGCCCCCGGGAGGACGGCCTGCTGTGAATCCAAGTAAGAGTCTCTCTTGAAATCATCCTAATTGCCAGATTTATGGGACTGCTGTTTTAGGACACACTAACCCTTGTAGAGCATTACACAGTTTCAAAATGCTGTTCTCCATCCTCAGAAAGCCCGTGTTTATTTAGTGCCCACTGTATGCAGGCAGTGCAGGGTGGAGGGTTCTAGAAGCCACGATTCTCAGTGGGTCAATCCTGTGACCAAGCAGGGAGCAACCGTACATGGCCTGCTCAGCACAGACGCAAGAGGCGCTCCAAGCATGGAGTGAGAGACCAGGGCAGGTGGGCAGGGCGCTGAAGGAACAGAGGGGGACAGCCGTACACCTGGACTCTGAGAGGCAGCGGCCAGCCGCCCGGGCCCACCTGCAGCACACGACTCATCCACTGGAAGCTGTCCTCCTCAGAGGCGTCAGGCCGCTGCTCGGCCACAAGCACGATCCGGTCATCGTGCAGCACCGTCACGGAGAACACGGCAATCCTGGGGGAAGACGAGGACAAAAATGACCACCCAGCAGAGGACCCTGAGCAGGACACAGACACTTGCTCTCACTTGGACAGTGCGGAAGTGCTAGTGTTTACAAGCTGATCTAGCAACTGGTCGCTTGCTGAGAATTTAAAAAGTGACCAGTCCCTAATCTCATAGAGTATGGCTGAAATAAGTCCTAAGTCACTAAAACAAAAAGGACTTTGGAGGAAAGCAAAACACTGATGGGCAATTTTCCTTAATTATAATACATGTGATACATTTCCATTTGCAGAAATCTTTGGCCAAAACGATTATGAGTTATATGAGTTATACGGTGGTTCAGTCGGTTAAGTGTCCAACTCTAGGTTTTGGCTTGGGTCATGATCTCATGGTTTGTGGGTTCAAACCCCTTCAGGCTCTGCATTCATTGTGTGGAGCCTACTTGGGATTCTCTCTCTCTGCCCCTCCTGCCTGGCTCACTCTCAAAATAAATAAATTTTTAAAAATTCCTTTTAATAACTTAAACATCCTTAAAGTTAAACAATAACTCAACATCCTGCTTCTCAGATGCTGCCTTCCCTCCATGCATGTGCCCTCTGTCCCGGGGTTTGCTTTCTGTATGCCAGCCATCTCTCTTTATTTTTCAACTTTCTATTTCTTTACTTCCGGAGAAGTTCTTTAAGCTGACTTTCCAACTTACCACTTCCTTCTCTAGCTGTATCTATCTTACTGTTTACTCCATCTATCGTGTTTGACAGAACAAAGAACTGCTTTCATGTGCCAGCATCCCGGGGGGTTGTTCCTGCAGCGCACACTCTATTGGCTATGGCTCTATTTCGAGGTGGTTGTGGTGGTGGGGACAGACAGGTACCCTGTCCAATGGCAGATGTAATCCCCCAGACCCCAATAATGATTTGAGACGGCATGGCCTGCTCAGGATTGGCCTTCATCTCCAGGTGCCACCAGGTTCCGGTGGCCTAATCCAGCCCAGAAACAGTGTGGGCCACCCTGACCTTATCCCTATGGACCCCCACACCAACAGTGTCCCATTTCTGCTGTGAGGGCAGGTCATGATGTGCTGGTGTCCCATGCTCCAGGCACCCATACAAGCCTGCCCTGCTGGCTTTTCCTGGGTAGTCACACCATACCCCTGTCATCCAGACCTACGAGAAGGACCAGCAGTACCCACTATTTGGCAGAATTCCATAAAGATTTAAGGAGTATTTAAAGGCAAGGTCTGGTCAGGCTCGGGGGTACCTGAGTGTGAGTAACAGGAATGCCCCCTTGAGAAGAAAATTTAAAAACTTCAGCCAGTTGACTGGGCCAACGGCTGCTTCCTCCAGGACAAAGAGATCAGGAGATGAACAGAATCAGACAGGGTTTCTTCTCTTCACCCCCAGCTACCCAGGGTCTAGGCCAGAGGTCCATTTATTTGCTCAACAGAAATGAGAATCTTTAAAGGGCTTGCTTAACACACTCCGAAAAGCTGAACTGATTCTTATCCCAGGAACAAGGTCAGACCTCCGTGTGTCTCACTAGACCTTAGCAGAAGAGACTCGGGCCACGGGTGATTTCAGAGAAACTGGTACTTGACTGTTTCGGTCTACGTGTCTAGGTTCTAGGATGCTGACCCAAGTGCTCCGTGGGCCTCCTCCTCAGAAAAAGCCACATGAGCACTGGGAGGTGAGGACAGAACAGGCTCCTGCCTGCAAAGATCATCCTTTTCTTTACCAAGTTGTTCTGATGGGCAGGAGGTTTTAGGGTTTGTGTATTCAAATCACTGGGCTTTCTTTCTACTGAAGACAGACTTCTCAAACTTTAAGTAGAGAAGGGATCTAGGGCCACAGCACAGGGACCCGCAGCGCATCACCTGCCTCTGTAGACAAACTTCATGGGCTCCACAGCCAGCGCGGTGGCCACGATGTCGTCCGCATTGTGTCTACGAACTCCAACCACCATCAGCCCATCCAGCTTGCCCACGACAAAAACCAGGTTATCCTGGAAGCAAGGACGCTGGTCAGGACTCAGGACACGCAGGCAGGCCCTGTGGGGCAGGCGGCTGATGACTGTTCCACGCAGCCGAAAGCACTTGGAAACCAAGGAACAGACAGGGTCCACACGGTCCGGGGGTGACTATGGGGTGGAAGGGTCCTGAGGCTGGTGGGCAGGGACGGGGGCCAGGGGACATCTGGAGGAGAGTCGGCATAGGAGAGGTGAGGCTGTATAGGACTCCTACTGCTACCGGGCCTGCAGGCACTGGGAACATTCTGAGCGGACAGTCTTCTGTCGCGGTTGCTGTCCTATGCACTGCGGGACATGGAGAGAATTCCGTGACCCCTAGACACCCGCTAGGTGTGGGCAGCATCTCCTCTACTAAGGCGTGGAGGCCCAGGTCCCGGCAGCAGAACATACTCACAGGCCCGACGAAGCCCAGCAGCCCTGTCCTGGTGAAAGGCCTGTCAGACACGGGGGCTCCTCCTGCTGTGACTGGGACAGTCTGCACAGAGCAGGGAGGGGATGGTCAGGCTGCGGTCCATGGACAATCAACCAGCTGGTCAGAAAGACCCAGTGGGCAAGCAGCAAGCTTGGTACACACGCTGCTTGCTGGCAGATGAGGCTGTGGCCCAAGGTTCCCTGGGGGGAAGGAGTCCCTGCCAGCGGATGAGACGCTCCTTGGGCTCCCACACCCAGCATGCCTTGTGTCCCTCCTGATACCCCCTTATATCCACGTGCCCAGCGCCTGGCCCAGAGGAGTGGGCACTCGCTGGCCTCATTGCAGCAAGTCAACAGTGCCAGCACGCAGAGGGCCGCTTCCCGGTGCTGACCCAGACCCCTTCGCGGCAGAAGAGCCGGTGCACCCTGCCCAGCGTGCCGCATCGGTGCGTATGGAAACTGACTCCAACACAAAGGTCACGAAAAGGTACAAACCTCAAAGACGCTCTTTGTGATTCCCATCAGCCCATAGTACGCTGTGCCAGTTGCGCTGGAACTGACACATAGCTCTCCAACCTCGTCGGTCTTACAGAGGTAAGGGGTGCCTTCCACCTTCACAACACACACATCGGCTAAAAAGAGAAGAAGCCCTCAAAGTCATAAACAAAAAGATACACTTAAATGGGTCATTCACAGAGATCTACCTGCTGCTACGTTTGCAGTTATGGGAACAAAACACTATATACGCCAAGTGCTCTGAGGACGAGTCCCAGGACATGCAGAATCCATGCTCTGCCCAGCGTAAGCCTATGTTTCATATGCCGTGTGTAACCAGAACACAACGTACAAGCCCGGGCTGACAGGATCTGCGCCCCCGCGTGGGGCCCTCCACAGGACATGCCGGCTGACACCGTAGTTCCCTTGTCATCAAGCAGCTCCCTGGCCTTCTGCCAGCCCTGGGCCTTGGGGGCCTTGGGGACCTTGGCTGTCAGGTCACTGCAGCCCCAGGCCGGCCGGCCCTGCCACAGAGCAGGCTCACCAACAGCTTCCAGCAGAAGAGTGACGTGCACGCCAGAATGCGCAGCGGGCCGTTAAAACCAGCTCGGCCGCTCGGTGATGAATCAAGCAGCCTGTGGTGGCCCAGGCATCAACTCGAACACATCCTCCTCCCCAAAGACAGGAAGCAGGCAGACAGAGAAGGGGCACTCACCCAGCTACTCTGTCTATTCACAAATCTGACCACGTTCTGTAAAGTGGAGGCCGGTGCTCGTGTGCAGCACCGTGAGCCGAGGGCCCACAGCCAGATACTCTCACAAAACGGGGCACGTAAGTCCACTTCACGTGGAGGTAGACACAAGCCCCTTGGGGCTAACACGGTGCAAGGTTAAGTATCTGCTTGACAAGGCGCCATAAGCCCTCACCAGGCCAGCCGGCTCTGTACCTGTCCCAGCAAACACATGCTGACTGGGGAGCACCACACGCGCGTGCACGCACACCCACACCCCCACACACCCAGGGGAGCCCTATCCACACATACCCCTAGGGAAACACTGCGCGCGCACACACACACTCTTAGGGAAGCAAGGTGCACACACAGACTCCTGGAGGAACACTGTGCACACACACACTCCTGGGGGAGCAGTGTGCACACGCACACACCTAGGGAGTACTGTGCACACATACTCTTAGGGGAGCATTATGCTCACACACATGCATAGAGAGGAACACTGTGCACACACACACTCCTGGGGGAGCACTGTGCTCACACACATGCATATAGGGGAACACGGTGCACACACACGCTCCTGGAGGAACACTGTGCACACACAGGCCTAGGAAGGTGGTTAGGAGAGCTAGCCGTGACTCGCAGAAGGGCCTGCATGGTGAGAAGAGAGAGGAGCAGCTGTGAGGTCACCACAATGAGGGGCACCCCAGGGCAGCATGGACAGAGCACCCCCCATTCACAACTGTCACCGGGGCCTTCAGGGCTGGGCGCAGTTATCAGTTTCCCTCTGTGACGCTACAGGGAACTGCAGGTAGGCTGCTCCACTGCCCTCCATTCAGGCCCACGGGGCCCAAGAGGCAGGAGAGCTCACATTGGCCTTTGTGGAGCCCAGGGGACTTTTCTGGAAGCTCAGAGTCGTGCTGCTAATGTGACACACACACCTTGCTGCTGTAACCCAACATCAGGCTGTTAACAGACACTGGCGTGCTGTGACGTTAAATGTCTCCGCGTGTGTGATGCATGACGCGTGTCCCTGGCCAGGGACTGCTCCATTTCCCAGACACCAGAGAAGCACAAGTCAGGCACGGGGGCCACAAACACACCCTTGTCTCTTCACTCGATCTTAAATTTAATACAAAGGCAGGCAGAAACTGAAAAGATACATTGTAAATTAAAACCCCAATTTACACAGAAAAACACTGTTAACAAGCTTTGACTTGTGTGCTTGCAGAGCACTCCTTCCAAACCTGGAGCACTTCGGAGTCTCGTTAAGTCAGCGCTTACAGGACAAGACACACCCCAGCGGTGTCCCTTACCTCCAGGCAGCACCTGACCCACATCCTGAACAGTAAGAACTGACAACTTCTCTTCAGTGTCAACTCTGATCACGCCAAAGCTGAGACCGCTCATCGACAAGACAGCTTTCCTTGGAGGAGGTCCTCCCAGGTCTGGTGGCCTAGAAAACAAAACCAGACTAGCTGACGAAGGGACAGAGCCCATGGGGGAAGGGCCCAGGGCCCACGTGGCCTGCAGGACAACGCTGCACCAAAGCCCCTGCTCGGCGCCACACGCTGTGAGGACCACTGGCCACACGCCTGGCCGAGGCACAGGGCGCCTGGAGGTGCCGCAGCGTCTCCACCCGCATGCTGCTCCCCACCTGGGGGCCTGCGCGTGCCTCCCACCCAGAGGCAGGTCTGCGTCCCTTCCTTCATCTGGTGGGCCTGTGACAACAGCGTGAGTGACGCGATGTGACTTCCTAGGAGAGGTCCTAATGGTGACTCAGCTGCCACCTGGCTGTGCTGAGACATTTGCCGGGAGCTCTGGGCAGCCTGGCGAGCAGAATGCCGTGCCCACAGGAGGCCCAGAACAGCCCACCCTGGAGGCCAGAGACTGCGCAGGAAGCCACGTCTGCCAGCCCGAGACCGTCTCGCTGCAAGCCAGAACCGGGCGGTAGAGGCCTTCCCAAACTCCGACAAAGAAAGCCGGAGAAACACAGCGGCTGTTGCCGGCAGGTGTGGGAGTGGGGTGTGCAGCCGCAGCTGGCAGCTGAGTGACAAGGGTCAGTGTTTTCTCCAGTGAGAAAACACACTGTTGAGCACGAGAAATCACCACAGAACAAAGGAATGAAGAATACCTTAGGGTTTGTGAAGGGTCTTGCTGAGATATTACAATTTTAGGATTCATGAAAGCGCAGACTCTTCATGAATGTACTAATCTAACATTCTCAGCTAACCATACCGTACTCTGCGCCAGGATGGCACTCGGAGCTGCTGTGGACAAGAGCCCTGGGGCCGGCAAGAGGTGACCCGGGAAGGGAAAGGTGGCCCGGGAGTGACGTGGGTGTGGGAGGAGCGCCGGAAGGATGAGAGCCTGCCCTCTGGGCTGACACAGAGGAGCACAGGCGGCCCCTGGGGGCTCCCTCGTGAGTGGGCAGGCACTGAGCTCGGGTCAGGGTGCTTCTCCCGGAAGCCTGAGGGCCACGCAGGCACAGAACCCCGTCCGTGGCTGGCAGGAAGAGCTCTGGGCTGCCATGTTTACCAAGGCTGAGGAGGAGGAGAGGCGCTCGGGGAGCACAAGCCCATGATTACAGCCCCCACCACCAGCAGCGGGGCGAGGGGCTGTGCCCGGGGGCCACCCCATCACTGCACACGCCTGGGAACCTGGCGCAGGATGGAGCATTGAATGCTTCAAGATTCCTACCGCTTAGAGACAGGCTGGCCAGTAAACCAGCTGTGGGAGCGAGAACTCTGCGTTTACAAGACAGAGCAAGCAATCATATTACCTGCGGATGGCGACCGTCAGCGCCTCGGGAGAGCTGGCACAAGGACAGATGACCTCCGGCCTCAGCCCTCTAGGCTGGAAGACATTGAGGAACGCATCACAGGAGGATATGGACCCTGCGTGAGACAGAGGGAGACAAGGGGGACGGGCCGTTTCCATAAAAAGCACAGTGCAGTCTGAAATCACCAGCAGAGAAGAGTTAGAAATTCCTCACAGGAAGCCTGTGTCTAACCCCGGCTGTGTTTCTGGGTTCTACCTCACAGCCAGCCCCGTCCTCACCCTTCTCGCAGGTCTGCAGAGTGAGAGGGGACAGAGGAATGCTTACAGGGTGACCCTTCCCCCTCGTGAGGCCCAGGTGCACGTGACTGCCTGCTGCCGGAAGTGCCTCGGGGCCAGGGGGTCCTCCCACCCCCATGCACGGCTTGCCTACGCAACGTCCCCAGGTGGCCCCTGCTTCTCCCCTGCTCTCCCCGGCCAGTCTGGGGTGTCATGGATATGGACACTCAGCTCCCAAGCAGGCGGGTGCTGCCTGCTCAGGGCTGCAACCATTGGGACCCCAGGGCTGCACCATAAACCTCAAGCTCTCTGCCACAACGAGACCCAGGAAAGGGAGGGGCCCGTGTCCCGCTCGTACTGGGCACGGGCAGGCAGCAGGGGACACACAAGACAACCCAGCTTGTTCAGGGGCATGCAGAGTGGCAGGATCTGAGGTCTGTGGGGGAGCAGGCTTGGCGAAGGGCTTCCTGGTAGAAGCCTAGCGGCTGGGAGGGTGGAGCGGTGCCGGGCAAGAAGCTGTCGGCGGTGGGCAGAGCCGAGGTTCTGCAGGGCCCCTCAGGTGGCTTGGGGACGCAGAGCAGGGAGCAGCTCTCGGTGTCTTGGAGGCAAGAGGGAGCCCCGCTGGGCCCAGGTGTGGGTGGAGGAGCCAGAAGGTGGGATGCTCTCCTGAGCGGCTGGGGGATCCCAGGGCATGGGGCTGTCGGGGCCGTCCTCACAGGGGACTAGATGAAAGGCCCGCCTCTGGTCCAGGGTGGTTTTGATGCTCAAACAGCAGCACACAGCTGTTAAGCCCACAAGAAAACCCACCTGCCTGGTGGAGGGCGTCGTGCTGCATAGAAACCCCACCAAAGGTCAACCGAGCCTCCCCTGCGACAGGCCTCGGACAGCCCCCAACAGGCAGCCACTCAGACCCTGCACGGAGCCCAGGGCCCCCCGACAGAAAGCCATGCTCAGACCCTGCGCGGAGCCCAGGGCCCCCCGACAGAAAGCCATGCTCAGATCCTGCGCGGAGCCCAGGGCCCCCCGACAGAAAGCCACGCTCATATTCTGCGCGGAGCCCAGGGCCCACGACAGAAAGCCATGCTCAGACCCTGCACGGAGCCCAGGGCCCCCCGACAGAAAGCCACACTCATATTCTGCGAGGAGACCAGGGCCCCCGACAG
>NC_043704.1:211564-223979 GCF_006229205.1 Suricata suricatta
CCCCGACAGAAAGCCACGCTCAGATCCTGCGTGGAGCCCAGGGGCCCCGACAGAAAGCCACGCTCAGATCCTGCGCGGAGCCCAGGGCCCCCGACAGAAAGCCACGCTCAGATCCTGCGCGGAGCCCAGGGCAACTCTGGTCACCATGGGAAATCCCACCAGGAGGCGGAGCCAGATCAGTGGGGCCACAGGGACCAAGGATGGAGGCTGGGACGCTCCCAGTCAGTATCGACATTCGAGTCATTTCTTAATGTATCTTCTGTCAATAGTGTTAAAAGTACTTTTAAACTCAGTGCTTTAATAAACACATGAGAGACGCCAGCGAGTCCCCCCTTCCCAGGGGGCTGTATGTCACAGCAGGTGGCAGGACATTCACACGCACGCGACGTCACCATGCTGTTTCTCCCATGTTCTACTAGAGCCTCCCCCACCCCCGCCCCCTGAGTGAGGCCTGCAGGAGGGGAGGCCACGCACTCGGTCAGCGGGGCTACTCACAGGGGTTTGCGCCATCGGCCACGACCAGCAGGCGCAGGGAGCTGAGGCTGACGTCCCTCTGCCCTCGCTGAGCCAGGAGAGACCAGTGCATGTCCCGGGACTTCACCAGCGCGGCCCGGGCTGCGGAGGAGGAGCACAGACGTGCCCTGTGTCAGGGGAAAGTGGCACCCTCACACCTCACAGACGCACACATGTGCACGCAGCTGGACAGACAACACAGACTTGTGTTTCTGCCCACACACTTCCTGCAGCCATGTCCCATAGAAAACTCAGATCTGTCTCCCAACTTTAATTTTCTCTTGGAAGTGCTATCTTGTTCTTCCCAAGTCTGCTCCTCTGTCTTTTGGGGTCCCCACCTGAGCTGCCGACTCACACAGTCGTGTGGCTGGGCCTGACATGTGTTTGGAGGACGCCAGGATGTGAACAGCCGGACTCGGACCTTCAGTCCTGGCCTCGCACAGCCTAGGGGGCCACACCTGCCAAATCCACCCACAACGTCAGCTGTCCTCCATAAAACAGGAGAAACAGAGACAGCTACCACCCAAAGCTGCTGCAAAGAGGCACCAGCAGAGCACACGCCCAGGGTCCGCATGCGGTGGCCGGTGCTGCCACCTGCGTGGGCAGACAGGTAAACCCGGTTAGCCAGGACGAGTCAGTGGAGAAAAGAGACCCGAGGCCCAGCCTCAGGGCTTTCTGAAGACGCCCCCTGGTCCGGCTGGAGCAGAGGCAGGGCCGAAGTTGTGCCGGCGCTCGGGAAGCACTGTGGCTAGCCGAGGCGGGGGCAGGGCACGGAAGGGGGTGCTGTGGGCAGCCTCATGGCACTCTGTCTACACTGCGTCGTTCGAATCAACAGCTCTGCTACTGGTGGCTTGAAAAGCCCCAACTTCAGATTAAAACCGTCTCTACTACTAAGAACTGGGAGTACTGATGCGACTGTAAGGGAAATTTCAAGAGAATAACATCAGAGGCCTATGGTCCTTGCAGAAGAGAGCCGTCACAGCGAGGCCCTCCGCCAGGGCCGCCCAGGCCGCCACACAGGTCAGGCAATGTCTGCGACGCGGTCAGGGCGCACCCAGGCTGTGGGGGCTCCTCAGCCCGCACCTGCAGTCCTGCATGTAGCTTCGTTTTCCTAATCTAAGCAACCTCTTTAATGGAGGACGGGTCCAACGGCGGCGCGGCTTCCCGTTACCTTTGTACGAGCACACTTTCTGGATCCAGGACAGCGGGTTCACCTTCATCAGTGCGTAGGGGATGCTGACCACGTGCATCCTGTTCATGACGCTCTGTGAGAGAAAACGGAGGCGCTCCAGGGGCAGGCCTCGCCCAGGGGCACACGGCAGACGGCCACGCCCCACCAGAGAAGGCAAAGGTAACGCCAGCGCCCTTCTCCTGATGACACTTCGGTTCAGATAAGGGCCAATTACATCATCTAAAAATAGGGTTTTGGGGTCATTTATTGATACGAAGCACGAGAATCCCTCATTGCGACAATTAGATCATTTAGCAGACAACACTCACTGTTAACACGCCATGCCACAGACCAGCATCCCTTTTGAAATCCAGCACATTTGTTAACGTCTCAGCTGAAAGTGGACAAAGATGGTTAAACCACTGAGTGACCCTCTTCACAAGTCATGTGCATTTTTAAAGAACCTGAGATGAATACATCATTAACATGAAGACTTTTAAGAAACATACACAGCATTTCCAAACACCATGCACTAATTGATCAATCATCGGTTATCCCAATTACTAGAAAAACTCAAAAGTACATCAAAGAATCTTGGATTCAAACAGAGAGCCATGATCGCTGGTCCGAAAACACAAGGACCGGCGCGCCCCAGGCGGCTGCTGGAGGCTCTCTCTGCAGTGAGAGACACGCTTGCTTCTCTCTTTACACCGGGCTCCCCCATTTCTCACAGTGAGGCTGAGACTCTACCCATCTTTGGGCAACGTCATGTGCTGCTCGAGCTGCCCCGCCTCCGAAAGCTGCCCCTCCTCCCTGCTCCCCCGCAGGGGAGGTGGCGGAGTGGCGGTGACCTGGGCTGCACACAGCCCTGTGTTCGGCAGGACTTGGCTCCCAACCCCGCACAGGTGCTGTGAGCGAATGTGGCCCCCAGCAAACCCACAGCAACGCCCAGGTGCATCCCCACAGGATGGACCCCAACGGTGAACACAACTCTGCTGCACCGGGAAACGTGAATGCTTTCTGAGTACGTCTGTGCACATGCCCCCTTTGTTAGCTAAAGAGCCCAAATGAGAAGGGACACATACATCTCGACAAAAAGAAAACCGTGTGACTTGATTTAACAGATCCGATTTTCTTTTTAGAAATATTTTTTAATGTTTTATTTATTTTTGAGACAGAGAGAGACAGAGCATGAGAGGGGGAGGGGCAGAGAGAGGGAGACACAGAATCTGAAGCAGGCTTCAGGCTCTGAGCTAGTTGTCAGCACAGAGCCTGACGCGGGGCTCGAACCCACGAACGTGAGATCTGACCTGAGCCGAAGTCGGAGGCTTAACCGACTGAGCCACCCAGGCGCCCCAACAGATCCAATTTTTTAAAAAATTATTAGGCCTTTGCATATATCTAAAATATTTTCCAAATCTCCACTGGAGTCTTCAGCTACCCCTTTTTATTTCATTATTTTTTTTACCCCTTACTTTTAAACACCCATATTTCAGTTATTTAAATATACCATTCAATTTACTCTCTAGTTTTATTCAATTCCAGTATTGCTATGGTAAGGAAACCACCCTGTATCCATCTTTATAGTTTTTAAAATAACAGTTCTCTAAGTTAAACATCTAATATTTAACAGGAAATGGGGGGAGGGCTACCTATATGTTACCACCAGAAAATCTACGACCATAAAGATTCCATTTCCATATTTGCTTGCACGACAGCTTAAGCCAAAACCACACTCACAGAGAACAGTAATAAAAACGGGGGTCCAGTAAGACGGTTTTCCATTTTTTTAATGCAAAACGCACAGCCCCTGAGCTACGTCACAGATCGAACCAGCCACCAGGCACAAGCAAGTGTGTGAATTTCACGCTCCGCCAGTCAATACACACATGGGTTCTTCGGAAAGGCCCCTGAGTGGGGCCGCCAGGGTGACCGAACACCCACGCCTCCAGCACGGGCAGAGAGAGAACCGAGCACCCGGCTCCCGGCCCCACCTGGGGAGAGGCTGGAAGAGCCGCCCACGTGCCCTTACCTTCCGAGTAGCCGCAAGCCTGGGTCAGAGCCCGGCACTGTGCCAGCAAGGATGCGTGGGACACCGTGACCCCCACTGTGCTGCCTTCTTTGCCTGTTTTATACTGAAAGATTTCAAGAAAAAAAATCCATTATATGACGCTTCTGGAGGCCACACCAGATAGAACAGGAGGCTGACAGAATTTAAAAAGGAGAAGCGGTCAGTCGCCTGTCCTTCTAACCCTCCTGTCACACCGGAGCACACTTTATGCCGTGGCTCTCGGGGGGACACCCACAGCGGAAACTGGGGCACACCGTGGGGCAAGTGTCCCAGCACAGCGGTGCACGCAGGTTCCCCCCTAACTGCCAACATCGGGGGCCTGGGGAGGGACGATCAAGCAGGAGTGAAACCAGACCTGAGTGAGCTCCCGTCCCCCCCTCCCGCCTCTGAGGTGAAGGGAAGACAAAGGGTAAGTGTGAGCGTGTGACTGCGCACACTCTCACGGGAAACGAGCTGGGCCCGTGGGGCCCGTGGGCTCTGAGCTGGACAACGTCAGTACCTCGATGTAGGCAGTCCCGGGCCCTGGGTCCCGGACCGGCGGATGCCAGTCTTTCGGGGGCTTGGTTAGATGCTTCCCGTCGATCACCAGCCAGGCGAGTGGGGGCCAACCTGTGAGGGTGCAGACAGGGCACCGGCCCGGGCAAGTGGTCAGAGGGTCTCAGGGCTGAGCTGCCCACCCCTGGCCACTGAGCGCCCAGGGAGCAGAAGTCTTGGTCCCATTTACTCTGCATTAATTCATATTTAAGTCAGTGGGCGCCTCTGGCCTGTGACCACCATACCGAACGGCACAGGCCTAGACCCTGAACCAGGGGTAGTGGGTGGGTGGTGAGACGCACAGGCCTGTGACCAGGACCTCGCTCCTGAACACTCCTTAGCCCACGTAACGTTCGGCCGCCACGAAAGGACACCTGGGCACTGCATGCGGAGTCCCCCGCCCTCAGCAGCCTACCTTTGAACGCCGCCACCTCTCCAGTCTGTGCCTTGGGCAGGCCCTTCTGACAAGCGTCCGTGGTCAGGGCCAGGGCGACGCCGCAGCTGCCCAGAAGAAACCCGACCTGCTGGCTGCCAGCATCCTGCACAAAACATGGCAAGGTGCTCATGGGGCTGCCCCCGAGGGCCCTGCCCCGCTCAGGCCCACGCACAGAAAGCGAGCGCCTCACCTCACCTTCGCAAAGTCCTACAACCCAATCCTATGTAGGTAGACACTATATTTTCATGAGTAACGTACAAGCATTTTTAAATATAAAAGATATATTTCTGCAATGAAATATCAAGTTCTAGATAATGGGCTAGTTTCTCAAGATGTAAATGACATTTGGGAGCATTTTAATAAACTCCAAAAATAGCAGCATGGAAATTTCCACTTGAATTACATTTAGAATCACAGGTAAACCTGGGGAGGCCCGACCTTTGACACTCGTACTTATTTCCCACAGAAATGTGCATTCCTTGTCAGTCCTTCTTCTACACATGTCCCTTAGTAAAGGCTTGTCATTTTCTTCCTACAGGTTTAACAAATCTCTTGCTTCTTCCAAAGAATCTCTGTAGTTAAATATCTACTCATCATATATTATCCTTTGAGATACACTGGTTTTATTTACAAGTTTATATTTGGGATTTTTGAGTATTTGTTGCTGACAGGGCTCACTGTAAGCACCTGAACACTGAAATGGTAGAGAACTCTCATCTTCTAAGATGCTTGCTTTGTCTACTAAAATGCCATTTCTTTTCCATAACCAGATTACTGACATTTACACTTAAAATGTGCTGGCCACCCAGAACAGCAGCAAGCCCCCACATTAACCATTTGTTGGCAACAAAAAAGCCTGCTGTTAAGTACGTGGACTGAAATGCGAGAAAATTTCCATCTCGCATCTTCAAAACTATCACTCAGAAGTGAGCTAGTGTGTGATTTATTTATTCCCAAGAAATGAAAACTATCATCAATAAGCATATGGTTTTGAGAGAAAGTGTAACAAAGTCTTACCAAATCATAAATTCTATTCATCAGAGGAAAATATGCTCACTGTTTGTACCGAAAATTTCAGCGAGGCCATAGCTCCACCTACAGCTCCTAAAAGCCCTCTCACCGACAAGACACATAGAAAGGAGCGCTTGTAGATGGCGCCGCGTCTCCCGAGTCCCGCCTGCATCCCCACCGTGGGTCAAAGCGGCGCCTGCCTGGCGGACGGCGTCCTTCCCTGGGAGGGCCAAGCAGGACGCGCCGAGTCTGCGCGTCACCTTTGAAGAAGCAGCTACCTTTCTTGTTAGCGGCACTTCTATGGGGACGGGAACCAGCTCTGCCAGGAGACAGCCATAAAACGCCACCATGAACATCACAGGGTCACTGTTGGGAAACACCAGGGCCACCTGCAACACCATGAAGGAAAACCATGAAGCATGCGACCGTTCTCAACACAGGTCTCTGCGGACTAGATGGAATCTGGGACAGTTTAGATGATCGTACAGCTTTTCAAACTGGGTTCACAAAATGTAATTTGGGGGTTACTTCCTGGTCCTTAAATTCCCTCAACCATGTAACTTTTCATAGTTTTTAGACTGAGATCTTTATTCCACATGCAAAAACTAATTTAAAATGTTTGTCTGAAGGCAGCCCAGCACCAACCAGTCTGGCTGTGGGATGGAGACCCGGCCCCATGCACTCTGACTGTCTGGGCAGCAGCTGAGGCTCCCTAGTGAGGCACGGCTCCCTGCATCCACCAGCCCAGGCAAGAAGCACCTTGAACCAACAGGAAGAGTGCTCGGAATCAAATTATACCTAAAGTATCTTCAGAAGGGAAAGTCCCAACACCGAAGTTTTAGCTGAACTGATCTTCACTCAAGACTTCAGTGTACTGACGGGGAAGGGGGGGAGGGCACCGGACACCTCAGCCAAG
This sequence comes from Suricata suricatta, assembly GCF_006229205.1. Taxonomy (NCBI): domain Eukaryota; kingdom Metazoa; phylum Chordata; class Mammalia; order Carnivora; family Herpestidae; genus Suricata; species Suricata suricatta. The sequence goes on from NC_043704.1 coordinate 218,217, forward strand.
ACCCCCACAGCTGTCGCCTCCTGCAGAGTCCCCTGGGGGGGCCTACCTGGTCATCATGCTGCCACTGTTTAAATCATATGCTCTATATTATTTATGTTATATTTTTATTTTTCTCAAAAACATTTTAAAAAGAATTTAAGACGACAAACGTACTAATGAAAAACAATACCCGTACGCTCCACCCCTCCTCACTCCCCAAGGCAGCCACTTAAAAAATATTCTAAGGGCGCCTAGGTGGCTCAGTTAAACGTCTGACTCTGATTTTGGCTCGGGTCATGATCTCATGGTCGTAGGCTTGGGCTCTGTGCTGACAGTATGGAGACTGCTTAGGATGCTCTCTCTGCCTCTCCCTGGCTGGTGCACCAAAATAAATAAATAAATAAACATTTTTAAAAAATCTTATATCTTCCTCCTGCTATTTACTCTCATACTTTTAAATATTGTGCTTATACTGGTATATTCTATTTTTTGAAAATGTCTCAGTACCGATTATATTTCCTATCACTGTAGATGAACACTCAGCCCTGTGTTCCTGCCTCTTTCTCTTCCCCTATCCTCCAGTTTTCCGTTTCGTAGAACATCTGATAAACTTAAAGGCTATTTATGGAACAAGAGGTTTATAAGCCCCAAATCTTGTAAGAAGTGTGCCTGGAACCAGAAGCGGTAAGTCAGAATAAGGGCCGCCGACTCGGCCCGTGCGACCCAAAGCTGCTAGAGCTCTTCCCTTCAGAGGACAAAACGCAAGCTGCCCCCGTGCTCTCCGCGTGGGGTCTGGAAATGGCGTTTCCAGCAAGTTAATTGGTTGAAAAGGGCAACGCTCTTCTTCAAAAGTTGGTATTAACAGGCCAGAACTATGACCTATAGCTTTGAGACTAGATGTTTGGTATAAAAACATTTTTCGAGATTTGTTATAAAGAGTAGTGTGTGTTCACTTTTATAAACTCTATTCCTCACGGGAAGAGAAATTTGCCACCCACATCTCATAATTAGCTCATTCACTGTGATCCGGTCACTCTTTCATAATCAACCTAATTAGCTGCGTGGACTCTCTCACTAGTCAAGAAGAATATCTGGACGTCTCTGTCCCTGCAGGAATCTTTTTCAAGAAAAATAAATTAGTGATTCTTGGATTGATTTTAAAGCACACCGTCAATCAGGAGTTCTTACACACTCGTCCTGAAACACAAACATCGTTCTCGTGCTAGTCACACGTTTACAGCCTCGCCCACCATCTGCGGGCGGTCACTGCTACCACCGCCTTGACTTGCTTTGCTCTCCACGTTTCCGCTGGGCAATTTGTTCTAAAATGCTCCACCAGCATGTGAAATGCCTGTGGAAAGTACTTTCTAAGTAACCAACCAGTCAGGTAAGCTCCTAAGTCTTACCAGATGCCCAGCAGCAGGCCCCCGTGCTGGGGCCTCTGTCCTCCTGGACCGCCCTGCGCGGCAGCTCACTCCCGTCCCCTGGAAGCTCAGAGTCTTATTTCTGTGCCCGGTCCTGCTCCGGAAGTGGTAAGGAGCTTTGCCCGACTTTGCCACAGGCCCTGCACTTTGAAGCCAACACCCTCCAGCTCCAGGATGTCGACCAGCACTACTACAACCAGATACAACTCTCTACTCTCTGCCCTCCTTCCCGCCTGAACTCCTACTGCCCGGACGCTGGATCTTCTTGACCAAGTCTAATGTTTGCACTATTTGTCCTTCCCGCTTTCCGTCTCTGAGTCTTCCCTACTAGCATCTTTTCCTTGATTTATGGAGCAACGTGTTCATCTGGGTTCTCCAGGGATACTAATAATATTTATCAATATAATACATAATATAAATACATACTGTAAATATAAAATATAATAATTATTTTAAATTTCTTTTTTGTTTCTGGCTTTCTTCGAAGTTTCTTCTCTTCTTCCTCCCTCTTTCCCCATTGCCCTGGCCACCATCCCCTTTTCTTGTTTTTCTCTTCTTTGCCCTTTGGTTATTCTCTTTCATTCAGGTTTCCTTCTTCAAATTTCCTTGGCAACTAGTTCTATTTAAAAAGCGGGCCCTCACGGAGCTGCCTGAAACCAACGGGTTCACTGCTGGGTGATGTGACCACAGGCGGCCCCTCTCACTAGGTTTTCTCGCAGCTGGGCGCGCTGTCCCCCACCCTGGATGCTCTGGAATACCCGCGCTCCTCGTGTCTGGTTCAGTTGGACTGGGGCAGCGCTTGGTGACAGAACTTTCTATGATGAGGCAAATGTTCTATCTTCAAGCTATCAGATGCGGTACCTCTTAGTCACATGTGCTTTATGAGCCCCAGAAACATGGCTTGTGTGACTGAGGCACTAAATTTTTTATTTGATTTAATTTTGGTCAACTTAAGCAGCCCCGCGTCTACTGCCAGAAACGCTGGCCAGCGTGGTAAGGACAAGGAACAACGTGTCTCCAGCCTCCTTCGTAACCACCTTTGCAGGGAGGTAAGAGGGGCGGCCTGGCCATATGGAGGAGAGGAAGAGATGAATAGGGAACACATAGAATTTCAAAGTTAGGTCAATGTTTTCTCATAAAACTCAAGCTTTGGGGACCTAATATTTATTAATAGCTTTATTAAAATCAATACATATGCAGTCAAAGAGGAAAGACGTCGAAGAGTCAGTGGTTGGGCCATGAGGAACAATAAATGGAAAGATCATCTTATGTACGTCGTCATAAACTTTTTCCACATTTTAATATTTTTCCTTTGTTGCTTTAAATCCCTTGTGTTAATGCTGTAAGTCTAACCAACTGATGGAATACTGATTTCAATGAGACATATTACTAGAATTTCTATTTTTGCTCACTCCAATAAGTTATATTCTATTTACTTACTCTGTCTCCAGGTTTAAGTAGCGGTTCATTCTTACTAGTCAGTTTATTAAGTAGAGTATAAGCTAGTTTTAAACTCCGACTCCAAAGTTTGCCTAAAATAAAATAAAAACACTAAGCAATGTAAAATTTAAGAAACTAATAATTAACATTTTAATGTAGCATCATAATATCCCATAATGTACCATTACCCTATTGTTGGAAATTCAGGTAGTTTCCAACTGATAACTATTTTGCACAAGGCTGTAATGAACATCGTAGTTTTCTCTTAAACACAACTTATAGATTTATTTTTCTTAATACAAAAATAGAACAGGATTTTATAATAGAAAATTTAGAACATAGAAAAGCTAGCAGAAAAAAGTCAGCATTCTTTCGGTTACATAACGTATACACACACACACACACACACACACACACACACACACACACAAGCATATATACTTATGTGCAATTTTCAAGAGATGCGACAATACTTCACTCTGATTTTTTCAATCAACATTGCATTGGGAATGCATTTTCATGTCATTGAATATATATAAACCACATCTCTTATCAGAGTGGCATATGATATTTTTGGCATATAATTCTTTTAACCTTTATAATCAATGAGGTGGGTCCTATCTCCATCTCTAGGTTTCACTCAAGACGGTATGGGAGAGGCAGTAACCTGCCCAGAGCCACGGGCTGCTGCAGTGGTGTGTGTGGCCCTCCAGGACCCCGTCCCCTAGTCCCAGGACCCCTCCCCTCTGGCACGCAGTCTCAGTACAGAGCCCAGCCCTGGTGGATGTTCAACCAAGGACAGCATCCCCGTGGAAGATGGGAGATGAAACAAAGAGTCAAGGTCCCTGAGAAGGCAGACCGACGCCAGGGTGACAACGACAGGAAGGCAAAAAAACTTGAGTCCATCCCCAACGCCCACAGCAGCCTTTACATTTACCGCTGCAATAATGTACCAAAGAGGTAACACACAAGTCACGATTTACCCCCCTTAATTTTCTGTGGAACAATCCCATGCAGTTTGAGCAGCCGTGCCCTCTGAGTAAGCGGACCCCACTGTGAAACAGTCCTAGGCCTGGACGCGACACTGTGGGGTGAGCGAACTGTGAGACCCAAGAAACAAATGAGAAAAAAATATTTGAGTCAAAGCACTGTTGCCTTTGTGTATATATAGAAAGGTCAATGCAAGGTGTTGATAACTGTAATGGGTATAGACTTCCAAACGGAAGCCAGCTCTATAGAAAAAGAACAATGCATCAGGACCAAGTTAATCTCAAGAATGCAAAAAGTTTCAACTGAAAATCAACATAATTTGTCACGTCAGCAAAGGTGAAAAAAAGTAAAACAACTTAAAAATCATTCAGGATTTTAAGTAATTTCTAAAATCCTTTTTAAATTCAGAATGAAAAGAAATTTCCTTAAAGTAATAGAGCCTATCTTTAAAAATCCTATAGGAAATATCATAACTAATGGTCAGATATTGAAAGCTCTCCCTGAAGAAGTAGAAATAAGTCAAGGACAAAGGCCTCTTTACTGAAAGTCTTAGCCAACGCAGTAAGGGGGCGGGGGGCAGAGAAGGTGAACAGCTGGAAACAAACCGTCATTATTTGCACATGACGTGACTGCGCACATCAGGAATCTTTCATATCTGAAGTTAGCAAGGCTGCCAGACACAACAGTGTACAAAGACCATCTCATTTCTGTACACCAGCAATAAATAGTAAGTAAAAATTTTTAATGATTATATTTACAATTAAGACAAACATGCCACATACCGAAGAAGGTGTTACAAAAGACATGCAGTCTCACCACAAAAAATTATAAAACATTACTGAGGTAGAGTGAAGGTCTGCACGAACGAAGGACATATTGTATCCACGCACTGGAAGACTCACTAATGCAAAGGTGTTAATTTACCAGCGGTTCCAAGCAATGATAAAACCTCAACCGGCCTGTCTGTGGCACTCGACCAGCTTATCCCAAAGCTGGCGCGGAAGTACAGGGGTGAGAACAGCCGAGACGCTCCTGCAGAAGGAAGCAAAGTCCCTCCATGCGTGTCAAGACTTATTACAGAGCCACAGGAAGTTTAGCCAGGGGGCCAGAACAAGGGACCCCAACAGCCCCACCACATGCGGACAAGGCCCCCAGGACGCAGGCGCGATGGAGAAGAGCGGCGGCCCTGTGGGAACGAGCACGGGCAGCTGGCTCTCGGTCCTGAACACCTGCCCCGAGACCCGTCCCCACGGCCTAGGCACCCCGCAGAGCTCTTCCAGGGGAGCAGGAGAGCTCTATGATCCCGGCGCAGGGAGAGTCCTTGAGAACACGAGCGAAAGGGGAAGCCGGGAGGACCCTCTGCTCACTAGACTCGAGTTCGGGAGGAACGGCCAGAGCACAACGTGGGAGACGCTTGTAGCACATGTCACTGACAAGGACTCCTATCCAGAACCCATAAAAAATCCCCTCAAATAACCCTATATTAAAAAATGTGTAGAGGCACCTGTGTGGTTCATTCAGTGAACCATCCGGCTCTTGATTTTGGCTCAGGTCATGATCAGGTCATGATCCCACGGTTCGTGAGTTCAAGCCCCACATAGGGCTTTGCGCGGACAGTGCAGAGCCTGCTTGGATTCTCTTTCTCTCGCTCTGCTTCTCTCCTGCTCATGCTCTCTCTCTCAAAATACATACACTTCAAAAAATTTTCTTAATGTGTAAAAGATTCAATAGTATTAACAAAAGAGAAAATCCAAATGATTAAAAATAATGAGGCAGCTGAAAGAGAAATCAAGAAACTGATCCCATTCACGATTGCATGAAAAACTATTAAATACCTAGGAGTAAACCTAACCAAGGATGTAAAAGACCTGTATGATGAAAACTATAGGAAACTTATGAATGAGATTGAAGAAGACACCAAGAAATGGAA
>NC_043704.1:224079-294983 GCF_006229205.1 Suricata suricatta
AAAAAAAAAAACAACAACAAAAAAAACCTGGGATCCCAAAGTAGTTGGGATATGAAATAACTGTGTATCTTTGTACATACTGCAATCCACCCTGGTATGGCGATTGCTTAAAAATAAAATCTCTTACTAATTTAAAAAAATAATAATAATAATAATAAAAAGTGAAGTTTCTGTCTATGCAATGATTAAAAAAAAAAAAAATCCAGGAAAAGATCTCAACCTGCCTAGTCATCAGGAAAACGCAAATTAACACCAAGATGAAATACTCCTATCATACTGTCACAAGATTAGCTACAATAAGCCTGACAATGCTGGGAACAGGGCTAACACACTGATAAGGTAAGCATAAACTGGGAAAGTCTGGCATTATCTGATAAATGTGAAGATACACATAATCTCAGACCCAACACTTCCACTCTGAAGTATATACCCTACAAAATTACATGCTTATGTACCAGGTGGCGCATTCCAGAATGTTCCTAGCAGCAGTTTGTGATAGCCAAACCTGGATATCACCCAAATGTCTAGCAACATTATAATCAACCGATATGTAGATCTTGATATATGTTCATTCCTCGACAGAGATCAATGTGCTGCAACTATACTTAAGATTACGGATGAATCTTAAAAGCAAAATGGAAGGAGATTCTGCTTCCAAGTAGGAAAGAGTACTGTGGCAGACTGGAGCCCTCACCGACAAGAATTTTAAAAAACTGGGTAAAATGCAGAAACCATCTGTTGGAGGCAGCAAAGACAACTAGAGGAGTTAAGACTCCAGAGGAGACGGAGTATCTCACGGCCTCATGCCTGTGGAGCACTCCCACTGAGGCACGAAGAAATCAGCAGAGCTGCTGGCAGAGGCTGGGAGCCGTGAGAGCACAGCCAGCCTCCCCTTCGGAGATCTGAGTCCTGGGGCTGTGAGCGACAGGAGGCTGAAAATCCATGTTGGAAACTTCTGCGAAGCAATGCGAAATTCTTAGTAGTACATGAGACAGAGCCCAGGGCTGGGGAACCCTAGAGGAAAAGCACACACAGGTGCTCAGAGCTAGGCCGAGCCAGCCTTGCCTCGACTGCAGCGACCAGCCACCAGGGTGCCTACCAAGAGTAGAGAAGAAGGAACTTCTCTCACGGAAGATGACATCATCGGGAGCCTCCACAATTGCTTACACACAATGTCCATCATTCAATCAAAAAGGCACTAGGCATCCCAAAAGACAAGTCCCCAGACTAAAACGAAGAGAAAGTACAGACAAGAGCAGCAGGCCTGGACGTGACCCGCCCTGGAGCTCACTGAAAAAGACCTTTAGTCGTGGAAAGGAATGTCTGGATTCTGGGAAATGAAGACAATGCATGGAATGATATAGAATTTTCCTAGAAAATTAGAATAGGAATTAGAATACAGAAGTGAAAATTCTGAAATAAAAAGAGAATATCTAAATTAAGAACTCTTCAGGAATTTCACAATACAATAGAAAGTTCAGAAACCAGAATTAGAGATTTTGAATTAAGGAAAATAAAAAATGTCCAAACTGAAGTACAAACGACCCTTGAAAAACACAGGTCCACTTACATGCGGATTCTTTTCAATAGACAGAGTACAGTACTGTAAATGTATATTTTCTTCCTTAGGATTTTCTTGCAGGCTCTGCACAGTGCAGAGCCCGATATGGGGCTCAAACTCACGAACTGTGAGATCATGACCTGAGCCAAAATCAAGAGTCGGATGCCACCCAGGCACCCCATCTTCCTTATGATTTTCTTAATAACATTTTCTTTTCTCTAACTTACTTTATTGTAAGAATACAGTATATGAAACATATAAAAATATGTGCTAATTGACTGCCTACATTATCGGTAAACCTTCCGGTCAACAGGAGACTAAAAGTAGTTAAGTTCTGGGAGAGTCAAAACTTGTACTTGGGTTTTCAATGGTGCCCCTAACCCCTACATTGTTCAAGAGTCAACTAAGTATATAGAAAAGAATACAAAATACAAAAAAAGAACATGAAAGCTACTCAGGATTCAACAAAAGTGTAAGTGTGATCAAAGTCTGAGAAGAAAAGGAGAGAAAGACCCAAAAAAATGAATTCAACAGGTAGAGGCAGTCCACAACCACGCTCCTCACACTGGGCAATGAGCTCGTTCCTGAAAGAATTACATGCCAATCTCCAATGAACACAGGCGCCAAGATCCTCAACAACACATGGGTTAATGCAAATCCAGACACTTGTTAAGAAGATATCATAGCCAAGTGGATTTGTTCTAGGAATGCCAGGGCTGCTTAACATTTCAAAGTTAATCAGTGCAACTCATCAAATTCAGTGGAGAGGAGAGAGAAACCATGTGATAATCTTCACAGAGCAGAAAAAGTATGTGATAAAATCCAAAGCCATGAATTATTAAAAAAAAAAACTTTCACTAAACTAGGAAGAGAAGGGAATTTATTTAATCTGACAAAGAATTTCTACTACAAAACAAGCAAAAAAACTACAGCAAACATCACCCTTCATGACCCAAAGCTTTCCACCAAAGATGGGGAAGGAGCCGAGAATGCCCGCTCTCCAACGTCGTCCCGCCAGCTCTGACTCGTGCAGTGAGGCAAGAAGGAGATGAAAGGTGTAAGTATCAGAAAGGCCAAAAGAACACTGATGACCTGATTCTGAACACAGGACATCCAATATGGGCAAATTGCTAATAAACAAAATAGAATAAGTTAATTTAACAAGATCACTAGATACAAAATCACCATCTGAGGAAATCAATTGCACTTCTATATATAAGCACCCATTTCTAACCATTCCATTCCAACAGGAATAAATCTAATGAAAGGTGCTTAAGAGCTCTGTACTCAGAAGTATAAAACCTCCCTGAGAGAAATTAAAGAAGGCCTTGGAATAGGGGGGATACTCCACAGTCATGAACTGGAAGGTTCTGTAACTGTAATAACATCGATTCTCTTCAAATTGAACTACAGAATCGACACAGCGCCAATCCATATCCCAGCAGGAATCTTTCTGGAGACAGACAAACTGATTCGAAAGGTGGCTTAGAAATGTAATGGGCCACGAATAGTCAGGAAAACCTTAAGAAACAATCACAGAGCCTAAGTCTACACCAGACACCAGGTCGCACACGGCTACCGCCGGTCAGGGAGCACGGAGAGCGGCAGCACGCCCACGCGTCCCCAGCCGCCACACAAGGCAGCCCCACGGGGCCATGGGCGAAGCACTGCCTCTTCAGTGAAGGGCAGTAGGTCATTAGACACTCATACGGGAAGAAAACGACCCCGATGTCACGCCACACATAAACTAAATTGTACAGGGGTCATGACACCTAAATATGAAGAGTGAAACAAGTTTTTAGAAGAAAAGGTAGGAGAGTATCTTTGTGACCTTAAGTTTGGCAAACAGGACAAAAAAGCACTATAATAAGGGGAAAATATCGATAAATTAGACTAATTAGATTAGGACTTGGCATTTATCTAAAGCTACAAATAAAAGTGTTAAAAGGCAGTCCAAAGAGTGGAAGATGACACTTGCAAAACATACCTGACAAAAGACGTGTATTTGAAACATACAAAGAAGAAAACATTAGCAGCCAAATAGAAAAATGAGCCAAAGATTTGGATAGTAGCTAAAAGAGAATATTCAAATAGCCAATAAACATACAAAAAGCATCATTCGCCATCAGAAATGCAAATAAGTTGCACTAACACTTGACAGCACAACACACCCATAGGAAAGGCTAAAATGAAGCACAGACAATACCAAGTACAAGTGTGCCCAGACTGCCGGCTGGAGTGAAGGTTGCGGCAGCCACTGTGGAAACGGCGGGAGGGTGTGTCCTAACCCTGCACAAGGCCACGCGTATGTGCACACGTTCCTAGCACGAATGCCTGCGCGTGCTTCACCAACAGATGCACCCAAGGCTGTTCGCAACAGCACTAGACACAACAGCCCAGTGGAAAGAGTGCACACGTCCCTCCACCGTGCAGGACGCGCGTGCCGCCGGGCACACTCACACAGTGGAGCAACGTCCAGCCCGAGACGCACCACAGCTTCACGCCACAGCACGGCCGAGTCCCGCCTAATTCCGGGGACATAAAACCGAGAGACCAGTGAAGCCGCGCTCCCGGGTGTACGACGGTTTAGTGCCAGTGTGAGGAGGCACGTGCTGGAAAGGACATGGGGCCTGGAGACCCAGACATGCTCTGCGTGCTGGTTACAGGAGAATATTCACCCTGTGCAGGTGCGTCAGGCCAGATGCTCAGGGTCTGTGTTACGTCAAAACATAATATGGAACCAAAAGATGCTGAACACAATGACTGATTCCACTTATACAAAGTTCAAAATTAGACAAAACCAAGTTCTGTTGTTCAGAGATGCATATATAGATGTGAACCTCGACCCCAGAGCAGTGGCTGGTCACCATGGGTCAGTGAATAGTCCCCTCTGCTGGGAGGAAGAGGCAGGGGTCCTGGAGGGGCACCTGGAGGGAGCCAATGTTCCACTGGGTCTTTTTCAACTTCATATATAGTTTATTATCAGACTGGTGTCCATAGAACACTCAGTGCTCTTCCCCACGAGTGCCCTCCTCCCTGACCATCACCCCGCCCCCTTCGGCCCTCAGTTCATTTTCAGTATTCAAGAGTCTCTCATGGCTTGCCCCCCTCCCACTCCCTAATCCCCAGGTGACACACGGGTGCTGATGCATAGGGGCACATGTACCCCAATGTGCAGAGCAGCACTTTCAACAATAGCCAGCCAAATCACGGAAAGAGCCTAAATGCCCATCAAATGCTCTACTGTTCTGACAGTGGTGTTGGTTTCCCAGGAACTGCTCTGCTGTGTTCATGAGGCTGTACGTCTGTGTTGTACGACATGACACATGTGACAATTCCACAGTTAAACCAGAGCCTGAGTGCTTTCTGTTGACACTTGCCATAGGTGAGGGTGTAGACGGCCTTCCCAGCCGTGTCCAAGGCGGTCAGACAGGGGGCCTTGGGCTGCGTGGTGCCCCAGCGCTGCAAGGCGGCCAGCAGTGATGGTGGCCAGGCCGTCCCCACGGCCAGGGGCTCCCCTTTCAGCACTACCATCTGGCTGCCCTCAGGCTTTGGCTGATTTGGATCTGGCTGCTGCACTGTAAGCAAAATCGAAATTTAAAAATTAGCACTTCATAGAACCATCCACACATTCTGTTTTTAAGCATTCTCTTAAAAAACACCAACTGTAAAAAGGTTACAATAATCTGTCTAGATTTCCTTATCATTATAATAATCACTGACCAACTGACCAAAGGACAGATGGAGATTCGTCCTGGACAACGATGCCCATGGTGACTGTAACCCCCCAGGATGATCCCAGAACAGGAGCAGTGACGTTGAGGCTTTTGCGGGGTTGCGGCCAACCCTGCCGACACCTGAGAAGCAGGTGTGGGTCCCGCTTAAAAGGACAAAGGTGAGCAGAGTCGTGTTTCAGTCTGCGCATGCAAACCACCATCACCAGGTTGAAAGAGAAAAATAAAGTAAAATCTATTCTGTTTCCTGTGCTGTGTAGCCAACCTTGCCCACGTGTGAGAGTGGCTGCCCAGAGCAGCATTTATACCCCTGAACTCTGCATCCGGAAGGTGGTACCTGATGACAAAGGGGAAAGCCATGCCCTAAAAGCTGTGTGGACCCTCAGTGAGGAGATGCCTGGCCGCAGTCGGTGGGGTGAGCACCGCACAGCAGAGGCGAGGGCCAGAGGGCCGAGCGGGCCGTGCGCCCCGTGGCTGATGCATGTGCACGCTTACACCTTGTACTAGGCTTTATTTCTGTCCCTTCTCTATAGGTTTATACTTCTTTCTATTTCTTGGTCATTTTCTTTTACAAATAAATCTATATTGTTTTTTCCTAAATGTGTATCTCATTCATAAATGAGAGACTCGATTTCTGAAAAGGGGGCAAAATTATGCCAAAAATACACTTTAAAACCAGGGGAAGACAAGTATTTCAGATTTAAAGTTTAAATAAAAAATGAAACGAGGGGGGCACCAGCTGGCTCAGTCAGTAGAGCATGCAACTAACTCTCCATCTCAGGGTTGTGAATTCAAGCCCCATGTTGGGCGCAGAGCCTACTTAAAAAAAATTGAAGTAACATAAATAAAATGAAACCGTAGGAGTATTCTTGTCACCAAGTCCTAAGCCCTGGATCAGAGGAGAGAAAAATGTTAAGTCCTCAACTATGAGCAGTGTGGCTTTTTCCCTGTTCAAATAAAGCCAGCAGTCACATGTGCTGCTGAATTTGTCATGACACACGGTGACCACAAAGGCTGGAGACGGAGGGAGGGTCAGCCCGTTGTGCTGTAATGTCGCAGTGTGACCACGCCTGACGCACACTTGCCCACAACCCGGGCCGGGCCAGCCGCCCCGTTCAGACACGGGAGCCCGCCAGAGATCTCTCACCTTCCAAGACCTCCTCAAAATCATCCACAAAGAACTCCTTCAGCGGAGGGCGCTTCGGCCTCTTCAGGGTGTTGAGAAGCTGCTGGATTTTGGAGGACACTCTGCTGTTCACAGGGACACCTGCCAGGGAAGAGCAGCGATGAGGCCAGAGCTCGCCATCCCTCTGGAGACAGGACACGGAGACGGGGTCCAGCGGCCAACTGCACGGACACGCTGGGACTCACAGATCCGACCAAGCACCGCCCTGCCACTAAGCCACTTTGGAATTCATTAATTTATCCCACAAATATTTACTAAAGGCCTTCCAGGAACTAGAACTTTTTTTAAGCTAATGATTTTCTAAGTGGTCCAGAGACGCTTTCAGGGGTTCCTGAGGCCGCTGCCCTTCCCTCCCTCGGCACAGCACACGGTGAGCCCTCCAGAGGCCCCACAGCACGTGAGCCACCGCCAACTGAACGGGCACAAGGCGCGGCGCCCAGGTGCTTCCGTCCTGCCGGCTGTGAGCGAGACTGGCCACACTGGAAAACAAGCCCACTCTTCTCACCGGATCCTCGCTGTAGAAATTCTTTCATAAATATGCGGTATTTACATGAAGATGATGAGTTTCTTAACGCTATTTTTAAATGGATTAATAAATATTTTTTAAATCTTTAGTTTTAACTTCTAATATGATACATATCAAGAGATTTAAGCAACCCAAACTAAAAGTTCTTTGATGTCCTCAGTAATCATTAAGAAATGATGTTCTTGGGGATGTAAAGTAGCAACGTGACCGATGAGAGTCTGTCCACAGACGGCTCACCACCTGCCCGGTGAAAGCGAGCAGAAACATGCACACAGGTAAATGAGCAAGAGCAGTGGACAGGGTGATGAGTGCTCGAAGGTCAACACGGGGGGTGACGGCCAAGGGCACTGCTGCTGAGGACAGGTGAGCAGGGCCCAGAGCCTCAGACACACCTCGATGTCCAAGGGCAAGTGTGGCAGCTGATGCCCTCATGTCCTTCTACAGCATCCTGTCCTCTAATCTGAGGCCAGTCAAGTTCTAGAACCAAGAACCATACTAACTCATCACCTGTCTAGTCTCCTTTGATCTGGAACATTTCTTCATCCTTTAGAAATTGACATTTTGAAAGAATACAGCTCTTTTGTTTTATTAAGTAGAACGTACCTCATTTTGAGTTTGCTTGAGGTTTTCTCATGATTCAATTTGGATGCTGCATTCCTGGCTGAAATACCATCCACATATCACATCCAGATGTATGGGACATCCACCGACCCTCATAGGGACAGATTTTCATCACCCAAAATGCTGTCTGGGTTCTACACTGATTGTCATGATTTTTTTCTTCTGCAACTAATAAGCAATATGTGAGGAGGCACTTGAAGACCATGCAGGTATCCTAATCCTCACAGAACTTTCTCTATGCGTTTAACAGCCCCTGGATCATTTTTGCCGGAAGCAATTTTTACTTCAATAGTTGCAATATCATTTTCCAATTTTAGTACCTCATTTAAATTTACCCATCAACACTCAGCACGGCCAGTTACCTATCTCTCTCTCATCAGGAGTGACTCATGGACTACTATATTGTTACAAAACATTATAGTTCTTAACTATTTTCATGTACAAATTGTCCCAGGCGCGGCCGGCGGGACCCTATGTGAGTTGGTCTGTGACACGCCCCCATCGTTTTTTCAAAGCGCTGCCTTACATTTGTCACAAGATGCTTCAGAGTCATTTTAGGTTACCCTGCTCCAGCCCTGGAATTAGCTATTTCTCTAAGAAGTCCACATTCTCCTGCGTGGGAAGATGTTGAGGATCAAGATTTGGCCGCTAGGTGTGCTCACTGCCACCGCAGGGTCTTTGCCACCTTCGGAACCCAGAGCTAAAAAAGCACACCATGTACTCATGGACGCACGTTGGCCGCGTGCACGTGCACACGGACAGCATAGACAGACACATGCTTAAACCTCAGGAATGCTTCCAATCCCACTCTGCTCCGCAGGCTCTTCTTGCCTTTCCCACTCATGTTTGGACTTTCTTTCTTCCGCAGCGGAACCCTGGGTCCCACCTTTGTTCAGTACTATGATGTATTTAAAATAATTTCTAAGTTGTACAACCTATACTCCTACAGAAAAAAACGAGCAAGAACTCAAGATCTCAGGGCACCTGGGGCCTCAGTCTGTTATGCGCCCGACTCCTGATTTTGTCTCAGGTTGTGATCCCACAGTTCGTGGGTTTGGGCCCCACCTCGGGTTCTGTGCTGACAGTATGGAGCCTGCTTGGGATTTTCTCTTTCCCTTTCTCTGACCTCCTGTCTGTCTGTCTGTCTCTCTCTCTCAAAAATATATAAATAAACTTCAAAAAATTAAAACAAAACACAAGATTTCTTTGTTCATACCCAACTTGTCCAAGACTGTGGTCACGCAGTACGTACTGTGTTCACAGCTTACCTTTTCTGTCTCTCTCCCTGTCACTCCCTTAAATGCGGCTATGGTATGACGGGTTATTTCTACTTGCTTTCAGTTTTAGGGGTTTTTCTCTCTTCCTATATTTCAGGTTTATGCTTTGAATTTTGTATTATACTAACAAACTTCTAAAAGCCAAAACTGTATTAGGACAAACTAAAAACAATGTCACGGAACTCCCACTCACCCAGCCACCCCGCCTCTGGGGGTGACCAGTCTCCCTGCTTTCTGGCTCGTTCTTGCAGTGCGCCTCCCACGCACGCGGGCTCCGCTACGCCCCCGGTCTTTCACCCGAAGGCGGCCGCTACCACGGCTGTCTCCTGGAAAGACACCTCGTTCCAAGTCATAACTAGGTTTCTCATTACTTCTGGCAGCTGCGTAGGACCACACAGTGTGAACAGCCTAGGTTTATTCAACCGATCTGTGAGGCTTGGAGAGCTATGTGGTTTCCAATATTGTACAATTATAAACAGTGCTACAAGAATTACTTTGTGTATATGTATTTCCTTAGTTTTGGAAATGTATGTTCAGAGTAAATTCCCATGTTGGCCCTGCTGGATCCAAATGTAAGGTCCTATATATATTTTACAAATTTCTATTCCAAAGATGTTTAACTATTTTGTATTCCCACCAAGAGTGTATTTCTGTAATTATAAAAAAAAAAAAAAAAAGGCTGAACATGATGTTCAAGAGCTATTTTTAGATCTTCTTATGAATTGGCTGTTCATATTTTTTGCCCATTTTCCTGTACGAGGAGTTGGCAAACTTTTCATAAAGAGCTAGATAGGAAACATTCTGGGCAGTGGGCACAGTCTTGGTTGCAAATACCCTACTCTGCCATTCTGGGGCAAGAGTTGCACAGATGACATGGGAATGGGTAGGCATGGCCATGTCCCAATAAAAGTTTATTTGCAAAAGCAGGATGCCAGTCCATATGCCATAGTTTGCTGACTGACAATTCATAGGATTTGGGGTATTTTCCTCCTATTTTTAAAAGTCTGTTTTATAGTAAAAATATCAGACCTTTACTCACCCTGTAAATAGTTACTCCTAGTCTGTCAATTCTTCTTGTGACTCTTTATGGGGATATTTTCTTTTCTCCTTATGGGGATATTTTCGTTAAGAATTTTTTTTAGCTTCAGGGCATCTGGGTGGCTCAGTCGGTTAAGCCTCCAACTCTTGATTTCAGCTTAGGTCATGATCTCATGATTTACGGGTTCGAGCCCTATGTCGGGCTCTGTGCTGACAGCTCAGAGCCTAAAGCCTGCCTGGGATTTTCTCTCTCTCTGTACCTCCCCTGCTCATACATATGCTCTCTCACTTGAAAAAAAAAAAGGCAAAGCAAATCCATAATATAGAAAAAATTATGCATGATAACCAAGTAGGGTTTATCCTGAGACCATACCTTTGGTTTCACATTCAAAAATTAAATTAAATTTAGAAAGCCTTTACCTATAACCAGGTTAAAGAAAATTCATCATTTTTTTTCCTTTTATTCTTCACGCTTTTGTCTAGATATCTGATTTTTTTTTTGAGCTTTGCCTTGTTAGTGGTGTCGGGGAAGGAATCTAAGTTTAACTTTTCCCAGCTAGCTTTCAATGGTCCCAATAATATTTACTAAAAAGATAATCTTTGCCACATTGAGGCAGTATAATATTATGTGAAAGTATACAGTGATGAGGTAAAGATACATATTGTAAGTCATACAGTAACCACTAAAAAGAGAGATCGAGACAAAATAGAACATAAACCAAAAGAAATCAGCAAAGGGAGCAAAATTATCAGATGTGTGAAACAGAAAATAGAGCAGGATTATAGATTTAAACCCAACCAAATCTATAAAAATATCTATCAGCTAATTAAACTAATTAAAACTGACTATAAATGTAGCAAAGACTCCAATGGCGTAAATGGTTATCTGCTTAAAGAAAGTATAAGAATGAAGAGAACACTAATTATAAGAAATACATTTTAAGTAAAAAGTTAGGGTAAAAGTAAAAGGAGAAAAAGATTGGCCACGTAACAAATACTCATAAAGCAGCTGAAGGCGTCCATAGTAATAACAAAGACGTTTTCAGAATAAGAAATATCACAAAGGGTCACTTTATAATGATAAAGCAGCCAACTCATCAAGGCATGACAATTTTAAATATGTATACATGTAATGACAGAATTTCAAAATACACAAAACACAAAGTGACAGATCTAAATGAACCGAAAATCCACAATTATAGTTGGAAATTCAATACCCCTTTCAGCAAGTTAGAGAAAAAGTATGCAGAAAATCAGTAAGGCTAGAGAAGACTTAAACTAAAATATCAACTAACCGGATATAACGTTCGTTCATAGAAAAGCTACCCAACAGCATTATTTTCAAGTACAGCAGTCATAGAAACAGACCATGTGGTAGGCCATTACAAAGTTTCAACATATTTAGAAGGAGTTGAGTTATATCGTATATATAAGAGATACATACCTGAAATACTCAGAAATTTGTTGAAATTAAACAACATACTTCTAAATAAATCATGGGTCCAAAGGGAAAGCATGAGACAAATTAAAAAATATCTAGAATTGAATTTTAAAAAGGGAAAGAACATATCAAAATATGTGGAATACTAAAACAGTTCTTAGAAGAATATTTATAGCTTTAAATTCTTTCATTAGGAAACAAGAAAGGTCTACACTCAATGACCTAAAAGGCTACCTCAAGGAAGGAGTAAACTGAAAACAAGTGGAAAAAAGGAAGGAAGGAATAAATATAAGATTAGAAATAAACACAATAGAAAAAAATAATTAAACCCAAACTGGTTCTTTGAATGATAAATAAAATTCAATGAACTTTCTAGCTAGAATAGCTAGAATGATCAAGATAAAAAGACAGAGAACACTGGGGCATCTGGCTGGCTCGGTTGGTAGAGCATGCAACTTTCAATCTCAAGGTCATGAGTTCAAGCTCTACAATGGGCATGGGGCCTACTTAAAGAGAGAGAGAGAGAAGATACTAGTTACTAATACCAGAAATAAAAGAGGGACAGCACCACCAATTCATAGACATCGGAGGATAATAAAGGAATACCATGAACAAATTATGCCTAAATTGGAGAGCACAGATGAAATGAACAAATTCCTTCAAAGACACAAAACTGACTCAAGAATAGAAAAGTTCATGATCTCTGATAAGAAATTAGAAGAGGAAGGCACATTTATCGATTCATTTTGAGATGAACATTATCCTGATACCAAGACCAGACAAAGATATTACAAGAAAAAATAAAACCAAAACTACAGGCTACTATGTATCTGGAACACACAAGAAATTCTTAACAAAAAATATTAGCAAATCAGGTGCCTGGGTGGCTCAGTCAGTTAAGTGTCTGACTCTTGATTTCAGCTCAGTCATGATCTCATAGTTCATGATATTGAGCCTCGCATCAGGCTCTGCACTGACAGCACGGAGCCTGCTTGGGATCCTCTCTCTCTGTCCCTCCCCCACATACACACATGGCTCTCTCTCTCAAAAAAAAAATTTTTTTTTAATGTTAGCAAATCAAATTGATAATACAGAAAAAATTACGCATGATAACCAAGTAGGGTTTATCCTGAGAATAAAGCTTTCATTTAACATTCAAAGATCAATGAAATTTACTACATCAATGAAATTCAAAAATCAATGAAACTTACTACATCAATGAAATTTACTACAAACTGCAAAAGAAAAACCACACATGATTTTAATAGATTAAAAAAATCATTGAACTAAAGCCATGATAAAAATTTTCAGGAAATCAGGAAAAAAAGGGAGCTTTCTAATGAAGAGCACCCACAGTTAGCGTCACAATTCAAACATGAAAACATGGATGCCTTCCCCTTACCGTTGGAATCAAGGCAAGTCATATTCACTTTTAACATTTCTTATTGACACAGCTGGAAATCTTACACACGTTGCAATAAAGCCAGAAAAATAAGTGTTCCTAAAGACAAATAATTCATAAAAAAAAAGTAAAAACGTATTCATAGACAATATGATCAAACATATAGAATCTTAAGAAATCCACTAAAAAAATTACCGGAACTAAAAAAGGGCAACACACAAAAACCAAATGCATTTCTATAGACTAGTAAACAACTGGAAAAAAATTTAAAACACTATTTACAATAGTGTGAAAAATATAACCTATTTTGGAATAATTTTAACAAAATAGGTGCAATACCTGTACATTGAATGCTACAAAAAAATGCTGGAAAAGTTTTTAGAAGAGCCAAATAAATGGAGAGATATACTGTATTTATCAACTGAAATATATACTGTTAAGGTGCTAATTCTCTCCAAAGTGATCTACAGAGTCAATGAAATATCAATCAAAATCCTGCAGGAATTTTGATAGAAACAAACATTTAAAAATATATATTCAAATGCCAAGGGGCTGAAATAGCCAAAGCAAATTTTAAAATGAAAAGCAGAGTTTGAAGACAAACTGCATGATTTCAAGATCTGTTAAAAAGATACAGTAACCATGATGGTGTGGTACTGGTATTGGCATAAGGGTGGACAAACACAGCCACGGGGCAGCAGAGAGAGCAGGAACAGACCCTTCTCAGGTACGGTGGCCGGTTTTCATTGCAGATGCCAACGGACCCCGGGGCGGGGGGAGGGGAAGGATGGGTTTCAGGACAAACGAGGCCAGAACGGCCGGACGTCCACATGCAAAACCACGACTCCGGTTCATGCCTTGCACTTATACTAAAATTAACTCAAGATGGATCACACATCTACATGTAAGACCTAAAGCTATAAAATTCTAGGAGAAAACATAAAAAACCTTTATGACTCTGGGTTAGGAAAATATATCTTAGATATGACACAAAAGTAGGATCTATAAAAGTAAACACAGGTAAACTGGACTTCATAAAAAATAGTAATTTCTACTCTTTGAGTCACTATTAAAAGAATGAAAAGAAATAAGCCACAGGCTGCGAGAAAATCCAAATTATATACCTGAAAAGAACTTGACTCCAGAACAGATAGAGCACTCTCAAAACTCACCAAGAAAACATCACATTAACAAAATAAGCAAACGGTCTGAACAGATGCTTCTAAAAAGATATACAGATGGCAAACAAACAAATGAAAACATGCCCGCTGCCTCAGCGTGCGGGCAGACGCTCACTACACCACAATCAGGCCCCTCCACACAGCCAACAATCCGCGCTGCAGGCAAGGGTGGAGGCGGCCAGGGCCCTGGTCACCCACGGTGGGAACGTGAGGTGGTACAGCCACTTTGGAAACCCGTTTGGCAATTTCTTAGAAAGTAAAGCATAAACTTACTATATGGTCCAACCATTCTTTTTTTTTTTAATGTCTGAAAAGTTCTTTATCCCACCTTAGTTTTTGTTATGATCCAAACATTCTATTCCTAGGTATTGACCCAAAAGAAATGAAAGCATACTTCAATACAAAAACTTGTATAAGAACATTCATAGAAGTTTTATTTATAATAGCCAGAAACTGGAGGCAACCCAAATACCCATCAATGGGTGGACAGATAAAGTGTGGTACATCCATAAAATGAAATACTATTTATCAGTAAAAGGTATGACCTATTGATACATCCAAGAACATGAACAAATCTCAAAATACTTACGTAGAGTGGCAAAGCCACAGAACAAAGAGTAAAAATTGCATGATTCTATTTATATAAAATTCTAGAAAATGCAAACTAATTTATAGTGTCAGGAAATAAATCAGTGGTTGCCTAAAGCATGGGGGAAGCCAAAATGGCTAGAAGGGAGGTAATAACAAAGGGACACAAGGAAACTTCTAGGAATGCTGGATGTGCTCACGATGTTGATCACAGCAATGGTTTCACGGGTACACGTACGTCTTAAAACTCATAAAATTAGGGACGCCCGGGGGGCTCAGTTGATTAAGCATCCAACTCTTGATTTCAGTTCAGGTCATGATCATGATTTGTGAGTTAGAGCCCCAGGTCTGGCTCTGCAATGACAGCGTGGAGCCTACTTGGGGTTCTCTCTCTCTCTCTCTCTCTCTCTCTCTCTCTCTCTCTCTCTCTCTCTCTCCTTCCCCTTCCCCCCCACCTTGTTTCTCTCTCTCCCTCTGTCTCCCCCCCCGAAATAAACGTAAAGAAATTTTTTTAAATAGTAAAACTTATAAAATTGTATCCTTCAAATATGTGCAGTTGATTACATGTCAATTATAACTCAAATAAAAGCTCCTGAGCTTTAAAAAAATTTTTTTAATGTTTATTTATTTTTGAGAGACAGAGAGAGAGACAGAGTGTGAGCAGGAGAGAGGTAGAAAGAGAGGGAAACAGATTCTGAAGCAGACGCCAGGCTCTGAGCTGCCAGCACAGAACCCGACGAGGGACTCGAACACACAAACTGTGAGATCATGACCGGAGCTGAGGTCAGACGCTTAACCAACTGAGCCATCCAGGTGCCCCTAAGCTCTTGAACTTTTAAAAACTATAATCAAATTTAAAAAAAAAAAAATCTATGTAACCAATAGCCAGCTTCATGTTGACTCAGTTGTTGCATCCGGGTAAAGAGGTAAAAGACTTTGACAAAATTTGATTTACTACTTGGGAGTATCCAAACACACATTAAAGCCTTAGATCTAAGATTCTCTGGAGTTTTCTGCAATTCAAATCTGATGCACTGGAGAAAAAACTTCACACGATTTTGAGAAAAGACACTGGAAACTGTTTCAAAAGGAAATGGTATAAGTGAGGACGCTGTGAAGATCACGGCCTTTCCGGCCTGCGCATCTGAAACCCTGATTGCGCTGTGCCCATTTCTCAGACTGCTGTGTACGGGCAGGCTGCTCTCGCGCTGCGGCTCACGGAGTCCAAGAAGGGGGCTGCCGTGGCCTCTCGTTTTCCTCCTGTTTTAGAGACCCACACCCATGGGGCATCCAGTTTAAAGGTGGAGGCTTTCTCCTCTCTAGTCTTCTCGTTCCCTGTCTGCTCAATTCCGGGGACCCTTGACCGCTTCTCCCCAGGCCGCACTCTGTGACAACAGCCGCCGCGCGGCCGGCCCGGCTCACAGGCGCTGAAGGACCGTGACCAGCAGCCGGCTCAGGCTCGCCAAAGCCAAGTTCACTACCTGAGGGGCCAGCCTGGGGCGGCTGTGCACAAGGAAAAGAGAAGCGTGCTCACCCCCCGCGGTCTCCAGGACGCTGCCGCGGGATCCCCGAGGGACGCCTCTCACGGACGCCAGCTGCGGACGCTCACAGTGCGGAAGCTCCACCAGGCCCGTGGTGACATCAGGAGGGGCGGGGTGCAGATCTGCTGTGGAAAAACAAAGCCCAAAGAAAAGTGGCTGTTGATTCAAGAGTATTAAGTTGCTCTTTAAACCGCACTGCACTAAAGCTTCCTAGCTGAGCTCGAGGCAAGGAACGGGTATTCCGATAATTCTGGTTGTCTTCTGGTTGACCAAGAAGCAACGGGACCCTGTGGACTCTGAGCTCCCAGACCCGGCCCACGCAGGGCTGAGTCATGTGTGCTGCTTGGTTCTCGCCGGGGCCTCGGCCAGAACGCCGGCCGACAGTGCACTGGCAGGTGCGGGTGAGCCTGCCGGGCCAGTAGCCGACCTGAGTTACTCAATGAGGCAGAAACACATTTCAAATCGATGGTCATCGTACCATTTTTGTTGTATTATGAAAAAAATAGCCAGGTTCCAAAAACTATCTCCTACTCCCCCAGGAAGTATGTTGGGTGCCACAAAGACACAAGGCTTCAGTAACAGGCTTCAAATAACAAGCCTACAAAGATAAAAATTATCCCTGCCGCCAGGTCAACACACCTCACCGTTAGGAGACCTCAGTCAAGTTCTCAGAGCAGAAGGTATTCACATCACGGTTAAAGACTGCAGAAATGTTTGAAATCACTCTCCATTGTCGGAATCCACATTTCGGGGTCAAATCTTTATCATATGGCACATGTATCTGTCGGCACAGAGCTGACTGCGGGCTGCTGAGGTGTGAGCATGAGCATGGCGCCCGCACCGTGCCATCGGGACAGGCCTGCAGTCCCCTGGGCTTGCGCGGTGTGCTCCTGCCGCCGCACGCCCTACTCTGGCGCTTCTGACGTTTCAATTCCTATCGCTTATCTATCCCTTCATTTTCCGGGCAGAATGCAAACTAAAATCTTTTTTAAATAGGTAGAAAGATGAAATTATATGGAAGCAAAACCCAAACTCACTATTTATACAATAGAAAACACCATTTGGAAAAATCTAATTTAATGACAGAGTTATCACAACCCTTGAAAAAGCATGATGTTGACGAAATTAGCATGTTAAAGTCTGCCTATCACAAAGTTCTTTCCATGTAGAACGAAATTTCTCCACCCTTCCAAGTGTAGCAAAAAGAATAAATGATTTTAACATTATTCATGAAGAAAGGCAAAATAGTAATCTTAACTACAAAGCAGTTTTTAAATCGTTACATAAAAATAGACAAAGAACATTCAGAAAAAAAAGAACTACTATAGGGGCACCTGGGTCACTCAGTGGGTTAAGCATCCCAACCGTCCGACTTCAGCTCAGGTCATGATCTCATGGTTCGTGGGTTCAAGCCCCATGTCAGGCTTTGTGCTGACGGCTCTGAGCCTGGAGCCTGCTATGCACTCTGTTTCCATCTCTCTCTGCCCCTCCCCTGCTTATGGTCTATTTCTCTCTCAAAAATAAATAAACATTAAAAAAATTTTTTAATGAAGTACTATAACTGGAAATACTACTTTTAAATAAAGGTATTATTAGCTGTGTCCCAATGTTTTATGGATTTGCTTTTCTTACTCTTAAATTGAAGATGATATATTTTTAAAAATTAGCTTTACCTAATATATTGTACCTCAAATTTTTTTACCTAATACATTCTTCTTTTTATATCTCTTTCCTTAGCCCAACTGAAGAATTCTTCAGTGCTAAAAACTAAAAGGATAAATTTTATAAAAAGGAGAGGGAAAGTGAGTATTTTCAGATTTAGGAACTCAAGTCAACTATATCCAGCAAACATTTAGTATAGGAAGGCCACAATCCACAGTTAAGATTTTTAAAATTTACGAGAACTGATCACACAATGTACATATGAGGCCGCCTGAGCGGGGCGGAGGAAGGGGGTGGCGGCCACAGCTGCCCAGGTCGGGCTCCTCCGTCCCGGCGTCTCCCCGGAAGCCTCCAGGCCCCGGGCCCCACAGAAGGCGCACATCTGCAGCCGAGTGCTTTGTTAAAAGACCCCGCACGACCGCTGGGGAGCCGGGGCTTGCCCATTTGAACTATGGTCCGTTTCTCAAGCTAGATGTACTTTTATCCCGAGCCCACAAGGAAGCGGGGTTTACACAGCTCAGCAATGGCTAATATATATTACCTTCCTACACCGTCTCACACAGAAAAGAGGATCAGGAAGCAGGAATAAAATAAGAGAACATTTAAAAACTACTCTTTTTCTCACATGGGAGATATCTGTGTATGTCCAATAAGTCAAAGCATCATGACAGAGAAAAAACCGAATCAGTGCGAAAGCGGTTTTTCAAGCTCCCCCCTGGGAACCCCTTCGAGGAAGGGTGCGCAGCGAGCGCCAGCCGCCCGCAGGGCGTCCCAAAGAGCTGCCAGGACAGCTGTTTCCCAAAGCGGCCTTTTCTAGGGCTCCCGCTGCTGCCACCCAGTGGCCTCGGCAGCTGCCTGCGGGCCAGAAGCCGAATGAGGTGTCGTGGGTTCTCGCTGAAGGCTATGTCACGTTAGAAGACACAAGCTCAACAGAGATGTGCAGATTTCCTGCAGTGACTCAACAGATACAAAGTGAAGAGCATCAGTGGCGTGTCCACAGAGGATGCTGAGATGTCATCCAATTTACGCCGCGCCCAGCCAAATGACCAGGATGTCACAGCAAGGCAGCTCGGCCCCTGAGCCCACACCTGCCGGGGACGGGTGACCCCACCAAAACAGCCTCCCCTGGGTGCATGGCTGGCGCGCCACTCCAGTGTTAGAACAGCTAACAGCAACAACAATGAACAGGAATCAAGAAAACCGTATCAGCCCTAGCTTCACTGCTAGGCCAGCAAGTCACAACCAACCTTTCTGTCTTCCCTCCCCATCTAGAAAAGAGGGGGCGGGGAAGGGCTGCGGAGTGAACCGAACAACCCTGACAGCACCCCGTGAGGAACACGCTGCGGTGAAGGCGGGCGCCGCGCCTGCCAGCTCCCCGGCGTCTGGAAAACAGGATTTCAAGCGATGCGAGGTCTCCGACGCCCCTGAGACTAATGTAACTGAAAGAGCTGCAGCCTCCGGAAGGACCTACACATCTGCGTGAGTGAGCGCGGCCCGGCCTCTCTGCAAGCTGAGGGGCTAACGTGGCCTGTGGAAGAGGAAGGGCCAGGGTCTGCCACAGCCCGGCCCGGCCCCGGCGGCCACGGCTCGCAGCTGTGTACACGGGGCAAAGAGCAGAGGCGGAGACAATGTAGTGACAGCGGGCTAAGGGTGGCGATCAGGAGCAGGCAGGGCCATGTATAAGGACCACCCACTCCTACACCTGCCACGAGGTGGAGACACGACATCAAGAGACCCCGCCACCTCTGGGGCCTGACCACCAAACCACAGAAGCATCAAGAACTACTTTTGTTACCAAAAGGACATTTCCAGATGAAAAAGAGAAGGTGGGCCTCGATGTGTGCAGAGGCACCCCTGTCCTGAGGGGCCACGGCGGCTCGTTACTGACCTATGTGGGCGTGGGCCGCGGGGCCTGTGGGCGTGGCTGCGGCGGCGGCACTGGGAGCAGCGGTGGGTCTCCCTCCCGGGTGAGATGAGGTGGAGGAGGCAGAGGATGAGGTGGACGAGCCCTGAATGACCCGGTCGAGCCAGGACTCGACGTTGGAAGGGCTCTGGAGCGGAGTGGAGGTAAGTCGCCCGGGTCGCCGTAAAGAGCCCTCATCTTCTGAGGCAGATGACGTGTCTGTGGTTAAAATAATGACGACAGGTGTAATGTAGGGATGAGTCAGGGAGGAGGGCGGAGCTCCCACGCCGGCACTTGCGTCTCCCAGGCCAGTGCACGGCGAGCTCTGTGCACCTGCACCGGTGCGCCCCAGCCTGGCCAAGGGGTCATTTCAACCCACCTTCGCCCGACTGTCAGATCCAAGGAGCCCTACCTGGGAGACTGGTTTCTCAACCCCAGCTTCCCCCGAGGACTGTCTGTGGACAGCAGACGCTGGGAGTGAAGGCAGCCCCACGCCCTAACTGGCCTCAGCACATTCCTTGGTGGGGTCCCACACGGCAGAGAAGATCCCAAGTGTCATGTGCTCATCTGAGTGAACACCCCCCTCCCCCGACACACGGCCCAAGTCAGCGCCGTGGTGACGGGGCCTCGCCCATCCACCTGCGTCCTCTCAGGGGCAGCCACAGTGAGCTCAGAAAGGAGTTCCTCCGCAACGCACTGCTTCAGTCAATGCAATCAACTGGTAACAAAGGGTCTATCAAGTCACCGTAACGGTGCATTCTATTACGAGTTACACATTTATTAAAAAGGTTTGTAAAATTGAGTATTATCTATAGTTATATTTGGTAGAAACACGTGACAGCTCTTTCTAGAATATTTTTTTCAACAATATGAACTTTTTCTTTTCTGTAGAAGGAAGTGTTACCAAAACCACTGAAATGTCTTCTAACTCTGGTGTGTCTGGTTTTCACTATGTCCTCAAACCAAAAACTCATGGTGCCAGTTTCACGACTTAAACAACGGAGGCGGCAGGAGGCGCCACACGCCGCGGCCGGAGCAGCCTAGCGACGCAGCTGCTGACGGGAGACGCCACGTGACAGTTGTCAGTTCTAATGGTAATGACAACAAAACAATAATAAAAGACATTTTAAAATTCCTCCAAATTGCCTTATACTCTCCCATTTAAGGCCTGGTAACAATATAGTAAAAAATTAATAATAAGATGAGAATTATTTTAAAATTCTTTAAATCAGGGAGCTTTACTATTCTAGTAAGTGTTTATTTTAGGTTCCTCTCTGTACTTAAAGGCATGAATAGCATCTTAGTAAAAGAACTAAAATCTACCCAAAAGTTCTATAGAAAACAAGTACCGATTTGGGTAAGAGCTATACTGTGTACACCACAGACTGCACATATACAAACATTTTTAATCTCAGTTTTTCCCAATCTTTCCTGCATACAGGTCAGGAGGGTACTCCAACGCAAGGGGAAAGGAGGGCTGCGCCGCCAGAAGCCGCCCCCCACGGCCCGTCCGTACCTGGCGGCGTGGAGGTCCCCACAGACGGGTGCACGAGAACGGAGCGTCTCTTCGAAGGCATAGGCATCCTCCGCTCCTTGTATTTGGCCAAAGCTGCTTGCACCGCTTCCGTGTGAACATCTGTGTGAAAACAACGGCAGTGAAGACACTTTCCACAAAATCGCTTATGAAGTGACAACATTAACTTTCATATTCTTGTTTCCACTGAGTGTGAAAGAGAATAAGCCTGGCCTGTGACAGCAGTCCCAGATTTCCTTAAACGTCCCTTTACTTGCAGATTTGGGCCCACGTAAATCAATCAAAACTCTACAGAAAGGAAATCCCTGGGGCGCCTGGGTGGCTCAGTCAGTTAAGCATCCAACTTCAGTTCAAGTCATGATCTCGCAGTTTGTGGGTCCGGGCCCCGCGTCAGGCTCTGTGCTGACAGCTCAGAGCCTGGAGCCTGTCTTCAGATTCTGCGTCTCCCTCTCTCTCTGACCCTCCCCTGCTCATGCTGTCTCTCTCTGTCTCTCAAAAATAAATAAAAAGCATTAAAAAAATTTTTAATAAAAAAAAGGAAATCCCCCAAATTGAAAATACAATGAAACAAATAAACCTGAGTGTGTCTCCAAGTGTTGGCTTTGACTATTACAAGGGACTTTCAAACCACTTAGACTGCTCAGCCTGTTCCCCTGGAGCTGGCTGCTAAGGACCAAGCCCCGAGAAACCACAGGTCTTTCTGCGATCGCACCGCGAGGCTGCTGGCCTGGGAGCCCGATGCTCCTGAGGAAGCAGCCCAAACACAGAGAAGCAGCGGGGTAGTCCTGCAGTCCTGAATCCAAATGGACACGTGATGTTCTGTCTCTAACTGCTAAGCGGCGCCACCTACTGTCCGCTAAGAATGCCGGTGCCAGCCCGTTAGCAAGGAGTAACCCCCCCCCCCCCCCCCCCCCCCCCCCCCCCCCCCCCCCCCCCCCCCCCCCCGTGAGCGCGGCCTTCGAACCCCATGCTCGCTCAAGGACCCTGAGACACAGCAGAGGCAGCGCGGGGGGCAGGAAATGCGCCGGTGAGCCTGAAGCACCTTGCGGGGACAGCCCGTGAGGACTTGAGCAAACAGCTCAGGCGGCCATGGAGCCGATGTAAAGACGTTCCCAGTGGTACGGACGGACATCCTGCACATCAACAAGGACAGATGCTAGCACGCACTGAAAACCAGATACAACACACACGCTCACGCTCACACACTCACACACACACGCTCACACTCACACACTCACTCACACACACACACACAAAGACAAAGACAAATGAACAAAAAGGAAGCAAAAAATTTTTTTAATTGTTTTAAATATTTTTGAGACAGACAGACAGGCAGCAGAAGAGGGGCAGAGAGAGAGGGAGGGAGATACAGAATCTGAAGCAGGCTCCAGGCTCTGAACTTGATAGCACAGAGCCCAACACGAGGCTCAAGCTCATGAACTATGAGATCATGTCCTGAGCCAAAGTCAGATGCTCAACCGACTGAGCCTCCCAGGCGCCCCTAAGGAGGAAAATTAATCACTTGCCATGGGAGGGTGCCAGTTGGCCCCACTCATTATTCTGCGGAGTAAAGAAGTGAAAGAAGTGGCTACTTATCCTGCCTCCCACACCACACTGCAAGCAAGGAGGGGCTTCTCTTTACCGAAGTACTCCAGCCTTCCAGCGGAGGGTGACAGACCCGTTTCGCCATGCTCCCATCTCCCGACTGCATGAATCTGGGAGCTGGGTGTCACTGGCTACCAGCGTCCCAGGGAAGAGAACCAGGCGTGCTGTCCTCCTGGTAGGAGAACACAGCGCCATCTCTGAAGTCTTAGAAACACCTGAAAACCTAACCCAACCCTCAGGGAACCTCGGAGGTGAGGACTGCACCACACAGCAGCTGCCAGACACACAGCCCGGGGCTGTCCACACACTGCAGGCAGGGACACACGGGTTAAGGAAGACTGAAAACTCCACCTACCATTTGTGACAGGTAATCTTATTTCTAAAACACCATGGGGCTGGGTCAGTTGGTGGAGCGTGCGACTCTTGATGTTGGGGTTGAGTTCAGGCCCACACTGGACATAGAGCTTACTCAAAAATTTTTTATATAAAAATAAAGAACTTTAAAAAGCCATATGAGCATTTGGATATTTGATATTAAGGAGTTATTGTTATTTTGTGACAGTGGTTTTTATCTCTGAGAGACACAAGGACATGATCCTTTCCAGAGACAGAGACCATGAATATAATGACATCTAAATGAAATAATGTGACCTCTGAGATGTGCTTCAAAATTATGTGGGAGGGGCGCCTGGGTGGCCCAGTCGGTTAAGCGTCCGGCTTCAGCTCAGGTCATGATCTCACGGTTTGTGGGTTCGAGCCCCGTGTCGGGCTCTGTGCTGACAGCTCAGAGCCTAGAGCTGCTTCGGATCCTGTACCTCCCTCTCTCTCTGACCCTCCCCTGCACGTGCTGTCTCTCTCTGTCTCTCAAAAATAAATTAAAAACAAAAAAAAATAAAAATTAAAAAAACCAAAATCATGTGGGAAGGGAGGAAGCAGACGGGTTGTGAATAAATGAATCAAGACGGAGCCCGGCTGGGGCATCTGGCAATGAGTCTGGGGGGTTTTACACTAGAAAGTCCACTTTTGTACATGTTTACATTTGTCTCCCCCCCCCCGCCCAAAAACATTTTTAAAACATTGAAAAACCTTACAATGAAATGGCCCATAGGGTGCTAATCAGGAAAGATGAAAACTTTGCACCTAGATGTATTGAATACAATTTAAACCTCAGAGGCGCCTGGTGACTCAGTTGGCTAAGTATCTAACTCTTGATTTCGGCCCAGATCACGATCCCAGGGGCGTCGGATCAGCCCTGTGTCAAGCTGCGCGCTGAGTGTGGGGCCTGCCTGGAATTCTGGTATGCGCGCGCGCGCTCTCTCTGCCCCTCCCCTGCTCACTCACTAATATCAACATAAAAGACAAGACAATTCTATAAGCTTCCACAGAAAAAGAGTAAATCACCTTGAAAGGATCAAGAAATACACTCCTATTACTCACTAGTAACCACTGGGTACAGGAAAGCAACATAGTTTTGAAGAAAAATGTGTTGAACCTAGAACTTGATGCCCATTAAACTATCATTTAAACAACATAAGGGTCTAATAAAAATATTCCCGGACTTAAGAAGTGCTTGAGAGAGAGAGACTGATCCAGGAGTCCCTGAAACAGACATGGCAGTGACTATGCGCACGTACTTCAAACTCCATTGCAGTCTTAGAAACAAACACAGTCACAAGCACAGATAAAACAACACAGAACTAAAAAAACACACAATAGCAGCACAATAGGGGTCTAAGCCTAATCTAAGAAGCTCAACAAACCCCAAGAAACATAAAACTACATAAGCCGAACTACATCATAATCAAATCACTCAAAACCAGTGATAGAAAACTCTTAAATGCGCCAGAGGAAAATTCACATTACAGACAAAGGAACAACAATAAGGAACAAAACTTGGAGGAAGAACACTATTGATTTCAACAATTACTAGTAAGCTATAATCATCGAGAGCAGAGTTTTGTCATAAAAACAGACTACATCAACAGCACAGAAGAGAGTCCAGAAACAGGATAGCATACCCATGTGCAGCTGCTTCTGGACGAAGGAACAAAGGCAGGCTCTTCTCAACAAATGGTGGGGGCAACCAGATGTGCATATGCAGAAAAAAGTGAGCTGTGGTCCACACATTGAACTAATACTAAAATTAACTAAAATATGGGTCACAGGCTTAAGAGTAAAACATAAAAGTAAAAAACATCTAGAAGAAAACAGAGATGACAATCTTTGTGACCTTGTGAGGCAAAGATTTCTTAGATACAACAACAAAAACCCTATCCATTAAAAAAAAAAAAAAAAGCTGATAAGCTGGGCTCCTGGAGACACCTGGCCGGCTCAGGCAGCGGAGCACATGACACTGGGTCTAAGGGATGTGGGTTCAAGCCCCAGGTTGGGCATAGAGACTACTTAAAATCTTGAAAAAAAATCAAAAACTAATATAAACTATTGGGTCTTTATCAAAATAAAAAGCTTCTGCACAGGAAAGGAAACAATCAGCAAAACTAAAAGGCAACCAATGGAATGGGAGAAGATATTTGCAAATTACATACCAGGTAAGGGGTTAGTATCCAATATCTACAAAGAACTTATCAAACTCAAAACCCAAAAAACAAATAATCCAGTGAAGAAATGGGCAAAAGACATGAACAGACACTTTTCCAAAGAGGACATCCAGATGGCCAACAGACACATGAAACAATGCTCAGCATCACTCAGCATCAGGGAAATACCAAACAAAACCACAGTAAGTACCACCTCACACCTGTCAGAACAGCTAACATTAACAACTCAGGCAACAACAGATGTTGGTGAGGATGCGGAGAAAGAGGATGTCTTTTGCACTGCTGGCGGGAGTGCAAACTGGTGCAGCCACTCTGGAAAATAGGGTGGAGGTTCCTCAAAAATTAAAAATAGAACTACCCTACGACCCAGCAATTGCACTGCTAGGTATTTACCCAAGGGATACAGGTGTGCTGTTTCAAAGGGACACATGCACCCCTATGTTTATTTTTTTTTTAATTTTACTTTTATTTTTATTATTTTTTCTTTTATAGAGTTTATTGTCAAGTTGGTTTCCATATAACACCCAGTGCTCATCCCCACAAGTGCTCTACTCCGGGCCCATTGCCCCTTTTCCCCTCTCTCCCACCCCCATCAACCCTCAGTTGTTCTCAGTATTCAAGAGTCTCTCATGGTTTGCCTCCCTCCCTCTCCCCAACTATTTTCCCCCCTTCCCTTCCCCCATGTTCCTCTGTTAAGTTTCTCCTGTTAGACCTATGAGTGCAAACATATGGTATCTGTCCTTCTCTGCCTGACTTACGTCACTTAGCATAACACCCTCGAGTTCCATCCGTGTTGCTACAAATGGCCAGATTTCATTCTTCCTCATTGCCATATAGTACTCCATTATATATATAAACCACATCTTCTTGATCTATTCATCAGTTGATGGACATTAAGGCTCTTTCCATGATTTGGCTATTGTAGAAAGTGCTGCTATGAACATTAGGGTACATGTGCCCCTATGCATCAGCACTCCTGTATCTCCTGGGTAAATTCCTAGCAGTGCTACTGCTGGGTCATAGGGGAGTTCTGTTGTTAGTTTTTTTGAGGAACCTCCACACTGTTTTCCAGAGCGGCTGTACCAGTTACATTCCCACCAACAGTGTAGGAGGGTGCCCGTCTCTCCACATCCTCGCCAGCGTCTACAGTCCTGATTTGTTCATTTTAGCCACTCTGATTGGTG
Source organism: Suricata suricatta (assembly GCF_006229205.1). Lineage (NCBI taxonomy): Eukaryota > Metazoa > Chordata > Mammalia > Carnivora > Herpestidae > Suricata > Suricata suricatta. The sequence goes on from NC_043704.1 coordinate 250,622, forward strand.
TAACATGGTATCTCAGTGTGGTTTTGATTTGTGTTTCCCTGATGATGTATGACACTGAGCATTGTTTCATGTGTCTGTTGGCCATCTGGATGTCCTCTTTGAAGAAGTGTCTGTTCATGTCTTTTGCCCATTTCTTCACTGGATTATTTGTTTTTTGGGTGTAGAGTTTGGTGAGTTCCTTGTAGATTTTGGATACTAGCCCTTTATCCGATATGTCATTTGCAACTATCTTTTCCCATTCTGTTAGTTGCCTATTAGTTTTGTTGATTGTTTCCTTTGCCATGCAGAAGCTTTTGATCTTGAACAGGTCCCAATAGTTCATTTTTGCTCTTGATTCCCTTGCCTTTGGAGATGTGTCAAGTAAGAAACAGCTGCGGTTGAGGTCAAGGAGGTGGTTTCCTGTTTTCTCCTCTAGGGTTTTGATGGTTTCCTGTCTCACATTTAGATCCTTCAACCATTTTGAGTTTTTGTGTATGGTGTCAGAAAGTGGTCTAATTTCATTTTTCTGCATGTTGCCGTCCAGCTCTCCCAACACCACCTGCTATAGAGGCTGTCTTTTTTCCATTGGACACTCTTTCCTGCTTTGTCAAAGATTAATTGGCCATACATTTGTGAGACCAATTCTGGGTTCTCTATTCTATTCCATTGGTCTATGTGTCTGTTTTTGTGCCAGTACCATACTGTCTTGATGACGACAGCTTTGTAGTAAAGGCTAAAGTCTGGGATTGTGTGGCCTCCCATTTTGGTTTTCTTGTTTAATATTACTTTGGCTATTCGGGGTCTTCTGTGGTTCCATACAAATTTTAGGACTGTTTGTTCTAGCTTTGAGAAAAATGTTGGTGTGATTTTGATTGGGATTGCATTGAATGTGTAGATTGCTTTGGGTAGTATTGACATTTAACAATATTTATTCTTCTGATCCACGAGCATGGAATGTTTTTCCATTTCTTTGTGTCTTCTTCAATTTCCTTCATAAGTTTTCTATAGTTTTCAACATTCAGACCTTTTACATCTTTGGTTAGGTTTATTCCTAGGTATTTTATAGCTTTTTGTGCAATTGTGAATGAGATCAGTTTCTTACTTTCTCTTTCTGTTTCCTCATTATTGGTGTATAAAAATGCAACCGATTCCTATACATTGATTTTGTATCCTGCGACTTTGCTTAGTTCATGTATCAGTTCTAGTAGACTTTTGGTGGAGTCTCTCAGGTTTCCCAGTAAACTATCATGTCGTCTGTGGAAAGTGAAAGTTTGACTTCATCTTTGCCAATTCTGATGCCTTTTATTTCATTTTGTTGTCTGATTGCTGATGCTAGGACTTCCAGCACTATGTTAAACATCAGTGATGAGAGTGGACACCCCTGTCGTGTTCCTGATTTCAGGGAGAAAGCTCTCAGTTTTTCCCCATTGAGGATGATATTAGCTGTGAGTTTTCATAAATGGCTTTTGTGATGTTTAAGTATGTTCCTTCTATCTCGATTTTCTCGAGGGTCTCTATTAAGAAAGGATGCTGTATTTTGTCAAATGTTTTTTGTATCTATCAACAGGATCATATGGTTTTTATCTTTTCTTTTGTTAATGTGAGGGATCACATTGATTGTTTTGTGAATATTGAACCAGCTCTGTAACTCAGGAATGAATCCCACTTGGTCATGGTGGATAATTATTTTTATATGCTGTTGAATTCGATTTGCTCATATCTTGTTGAGGATTTTTGCATCCGTATTCATCAAGGATACTGGCCTGTAGCTCCCCCCACCCCCAAGGGTCTCTTCCTGTTTTGGGAATCAAAGTGATGCTGGCTTCATAGAATGAGTCTGGAAATTTTCCTTCCATTTCTATCTTTTGGAATAGCTTGAGAAGAATGAAAATTAATTCTGATTTAAATGTCTGGTAGAGTTCCCCAGGGAAGCCATCTGGCCCAGGGCTCTTATTTGTTGGGGGATTTTTGATAATTGATTTGATTTCTTCACTAGTTATAGGTCTGTTCAGATTTTCTCTCTTCCTGTTTGAATTTTGGTCGTGTGTGTGTGTGTTCAGAAATCTGTCCATTTCTTCTAGGTTGTCCAATTTGTTGCCATATAATTTTTTATAGTATTCCCTGTAATTGCTTGCATTTCTAAGAGATTGGCTAAAATAGATCCATTTTCATTTGTGATTTTGTCTATTTGGGTGTCTCTCTTTTCGAGAAGACTGGCTAGAGGTTTATCAATTTTATTTTTTTCAAAAAATCAACTCTTGGTCATTGATCTATTCAATTATTGTCGGGTTTTTTTGGATTTTATAAAGTTTATTTCTGCCCTGATCTTTATAATTTCTCTTCTGCTGGGTTTGGGGTGCTCTTGCTGCTCTGCTTCTAGTTCCTTTAGGTGCGCTGTTAGATTTTGTATTTGTGCACTTTCTAGTTTCTTGAAATAATCCTGGATTGCAATGTACTTTCCTCTTAGGACTGCCTATACTGCATTCCAAAGAGTTTGGATTGTTGTATTTTCATTTTCATTTGTTTGCATATATTTTTAAATTTCTTCTCTAATTGCTTGACTGGCCCATTCGTTCTTTAGTAGGGTGTTCTTTAATCTCCATGATTTTGGAGGTTTTCCAGACTTTTTCCTGTGACTGACTTTAAGTTTCATAGCATTGTGACCTGAAAGTGTGCATGGCATGATCCCAATTCTTTTATATTTATTGAGGGCTGCTTTATGACCCAGTATGTGATCTATCTTGGAGAATGTGCCATGTGAACTCAAGAAGAAAGTGAATTCCCTAGCCTCAGGATATAGAGTTCTATCTTTCAAATCCATCTGGTCCAATGTGCCTTTCAGGTCTATTGTTTCTTTAGTGATTTTATGTCTAGTGGATCTATCCATTGCTGTAAGTGGAGTATTAAAGTCCTCTGCAATTAGCACATTCTTATTAATAAGATTGTTTATGTTTGTGATTAACTGTTTTATGTATCTGAGTCTTCCCAAATTCGGTGTGTAGACATTTATAATTGTTAGCACTTCCTGATGGACAGACTCTGTGATTACTATATAATACCCTTCTTCATCTCTTGGTCTTGCCTTAACTTTAAAGTCCAGTTCATCCAATATAAGTATGGCTACTCCAGCTTTCTTTTGACTTCCAGTAGCATGATAGATATTTCTCCATCCCCTCACCTTCAATCTGAAGGTGTCCTTAGGTCTAAAATGAGTCTCTTGTAGACAGCAAATAGATAGATCTTGTTTGTTTGTTTGTTTTTTTAAATCCATTCTGATACCCTGTATCTTTTGATTGGAGCATTAATTCCTTTACATTTAGTGTTATTATTGAAAAATATGGGTTTTGAGTCATTGTGTTCTGTGTAGGATTCATGCTTGTAGTGGTGTATCTCATACTTTGTGTTCCTTGCAACATTCCCTCATAGAGTTCCTCTTAGGATTTCTTGTAGGGCTGGTTTAGTGGTGATGAATTCCTTCAAATTTTGTTTGTTTGGGAAACCTTTATTTCTCCTTCTATTCTGAATGACAGGCTTGCTGGATAAAGGATTCTTGGCTAGATATTTTTTCTGTTCTCATCACATTGAAGATTTCCTGCCATTCCTTTCTGGCCTGCCAAGTTTCAGTAGATAGGTCTGCAAATATTCTGATATGTCTCCCTTTGTATGTTAGGGCCATTTTATACCTCGCTGCTTTCAGAATTCTCTCCTTATCCTTATATTTTGCCAGTTTCACTATGATATGTCATGCAGAAGACTGATTCTAGTTACATCTGAGGGGAGTTCTCTGTGTCTTGGATTTCAATGTCTGTTTCCTTCCCCAGATGGGAGAAGTTCTCAGCTATAATTTGTTCAAGTGCCCCTTCAGCCCCTTTCCCTCTCTTCTTCTTCTTCTGGAATTCCTATGATATGGATATTGTTCCGTTTGAGTGCATCACCCAGTTCTTGAATTCTCCGTTCGTGCTCCTAGATCAATTTATCTCTTTTCCTCGTTTTCCTCTTATTCTATAATTGTGTCTTCTAATTCACTTATTCTCCTCTCTGCCTCTTCAATCCATGCAGTGGCCACCTCCATTTTATTATGTACCTAATTTATAGCATTTTTAAATTCATCATGACTATTTTTAAGGTCCATAATCTTTGTAGCAATAGCGTCTCTGGTGTCTTCTATGCCTTTTTCAAGCCTAGTGATTAATTTTATGACTATTGTTCTAAATTCTTGGTCAGTTATGTTGCTTATATCTGTTTTGACTAATTCTTTAGCTGTCATTTCTTCCTGGAATTTCTGTAGAGGAGATATTTTAAAAGCTTGTTATGCACTCTGCACCTGTGAGTACTGCTATATTAAAGGAGGCTCATAGAGGCACTTGGGGGGCTCAGTCAGTTAAGCATCCGACTTCAGCTCAGGTAATGATCTCACAGTCCATGGGTTTGAGCCCCGCATTGGGCTCTGTGCTGACAGCTCAGAGCCTGGAGTCTGCTTCGGATTCTGTGTCTCTCTCTTTCTCTCTCTGCCCCTCCCCCACTCACACTCTGTCTCTCTCAAAAAATTAAAGACATAAAAAATTTTAAAAATAAATAAAAAATAAAGAAGGCTCATTGACTGTCCAGGGCCTGTCCATTCAGGAAGTATTCTTTTAATGGTGTCCCTTGGTCTCTCTTGTGACTTTGGTTATTTTATTTCCCTACTCCTAGTGATATTTGGGACTCTCCACCATGTGTACTTTGGCTTGTTTCTTGAGGTAGCCCTGGAAAGGAAAACAGACAAACAGGGAACAAAAGCATGCAAATGCACAAACAAATCAAACAAACAAGAAAACCAAAAAAACAAATAATGAAACAAGAACAACAAAAGACAAAGGACAGTCTAAAAGCATAAAACCCGAAATCCCAGCTACAAATAAAGAGCAGGGTGGAGGCAGTGCTGATGAAGAGCATCTACAAGGAGAGAAATGGCAGGGGTGAGGAGAAAGAGAAATTGAACACTGACCAGGCAGAGAGACTAAAAGGCTTAATTCAGAGACAGAAACAGGAGACTACTGCAGAAGGTGAAGAGGAAAAGAAAACAAACCAAAAACCAACGAAGAGAATGTTACCCAGAGAAACTACATAGTCTGATTATTTCAGAGAGAGAGAAAGGAAGGTAATGATGGAGGTGTAGAGCATGCATCAAGAGAATGGACTAAATATGTCTGTGTAAGCAAACCTATAACCAGAATACCGGGTCCAGAGGAGGGGAGAGAGAAGAAGGAGACAAGGGAGAAGATATCTGAATAGCGAGAATTGATCTAGAGTTCATCACGGCCTTCCATCAGTGCTGATCTTGGGAGAGGAGCTGTTTCCATGGCATTGATCCAGCTCTGGTAACAAAGCAACTACCCAGTGCAGATGGGCTTGGTTTGGTGTCAGCAGGTCTTGCCTACACTGTGGGTCCCTGGGGTCGCTCCCTGAGGCCCCGCCTTGGTGGCTGTGGGGAGAAAATGGCGACCTCCTGTACCCTCTTGAACCAGGCATTGCAAATCACTCTTTTGGGTCCGATCTCACTGTGCTGTGTCACAGCCAAGGTGGGCGGTGTTCTATGTCCCACACCCAGCGTCGTTTCCAGATCTCACTCGTGTGCATTAATGATTCCGCCGGAAATGTAATCCCACAAGCCAGGGCACTTCCCAGCAGGGGGATCGAGTATGGGACTGGCTCCTGATGCCAACTGTGACTGCATCCCTTGTGTAACATCTGTCCCAGAGGGAATTTCTGGGACTGGGGCACCCGGCCCAAAGAGAGCTCCACAGTTAGATATAGGATCTCTCTCTCTGAAAGCCCTGCAGTTAGAGATGGGCTGAAAGGATCCCTCTCCATTGGACCAAAGGTTTTCTCTTCTCCAGGGACAGTTGATTCCCCAGCTCCTCTTTTTCTTCCCTTTGTCTCTCTGCAGAGGGGGCTCCCCCCGCTCCATGCCTCCATGTCCCAGCCCATTTTTATTTTCCCCAGTTCGTAATCACACACCCATGAGGCTGTCTTCTTAGTGGACTCTGTCTCTTTTCCTCCCAGACTCTTGCAGTTCTGAGTCCTATGGCTTCAGCCCTTCTTTGTTTGAGAGATACAGGCAGGAAGTGTGGAACTCCCTATTTCTCTGCCATCTTGCCCCAATATGCACCCCAAAGTTTATAGCAGCGTTACTGACAACAGCCAAAGTATGGAAAGAGTCCAAATGTCTGTCGATGGATGAATGGATAATGAAGATGTGGTGTATATAGACAATGGAGTATTACTCGGCAATCAAAAAGAATGAAATCTTGCCATTTGCCACTATGTGGATGGAACTGGAGGGTATTATGCTAAGTGAAATTAGTCAGAGAAAGACAAATATCATATGATTTCACTCATATGAGGACTTTAAGATACTAAACAGATGAACATAAGGTAAGGGAAGTAAAAATAATATATAAAAACAGGGAGGGGGGACAAAACATAAGAGACTCTTAAGTACAGAGAACAAACAGAGGGTTGCTGGAGAGGTTGTGAGAGGGGGATGGGCTAAATGGGTAAGGGGCATTAGGGAATCTACTCCTGAAATCACTGTTGCACTCACTATATGCTAACTAACGGGTATAAATTAAACAATTAATTAATTAAAACAAATAAAACTTTAAAAAAAGAAAATAAATTAAAAAATTAAAAACTTCTGGTCTTCAAAAGCTACTTGAAGAGACTGCATAGAAAAGACAAAGCCTTGGAGAAAATACTAGCACTGATATGACAGCAATGATAAAGGTCTTATATTCAGAAAATAAAGAATTAGAACTAGAATTAGAGCTAGAACACACAGTTTATTAACATCAGCCACTTGGACAGAGATGGGGAGCAGAGGATGGGGGAGCAGGTGAACAAGGAAGACAGGGAGAAGACGGGGGGCTTTACTGTGACCCGATTCACAGAGTGCAGCCTGCGTGTCCAAGTATCGGCGTGTGGGTGTGAGTCTCTGCGAGCACACGCCAGCGTCTGCAGAGTGTGCCCGCAGGTGTCTGCGTGTGCACGAGACCATCCATGAGCATGTTCAGGGTCTGCAGGTGGGTGTCTGCATGTGCATGTGACCATCTACATTACATTCCTAAGAAATTACCTGATCAAAAATTTCTCAAATCACTTCATTACACTCCTATGTTAACATAATTTTTTAAAAGGGGGAAGGGGGTGATGGGCATGGAGGGGGCACTTGTGCGGAAGAGCACTGGGTGTTCTATGGAAACCAACTTGACAATAAACTATAAATAAATAAATAAATAAATAAATAAATAAAATAAATCTTAACATTTTCCTTAGATATTCTTAAAACAGGGGCCATTTCTTTATCTCTGCTGAAAGTTTTTCTTTATTAAAAAAAAAAGCTTACCAAAAGAGCTTAAATGAAAAGGAAACATACCATTACACAGAGGTGGAAATGTTGTTAACGGGTGAAGCAGGGCACCCCAATGTACTGACATGTAACCTACTACTGAAAACACTCATGTTTTCAATGGGCGATTGGATAATTCAAATATCATAGACAATTTAAATACTCATAAAAACACTGAGAGTGGCAGAAATCTAATTAGAAGAAAATCTCCAAAATTAGAAAAAGAAAAAAAACATTAAAAACACCTAAGTAGTAAAGCTGGTCGATAATGTACAAAAATTACTAATACCAACCAACCCCAAGCTTGAAGTAGAAAAATGGACCAAAACGTTGAAAGAAATTATACTAACTGGGGGGAAGGACATTTCTCCAGAGATTTTAGAGCACCTATCTTGCAGGCCACATTAAGAGATACTGTGGTTATGTGAAGGTTAAATTTTCTCTTAAAAAACATCATGATGTGGAAAATTACCCTTCACGTAGCAAAGAACCAAGACCTGAAAGCCGGCCCCCACGCTGGCGCCGCCCCCACGCTGGCGCCGCCCCCACGCTGGCGCCGCCCCCGCCGCTGCCTCCTTACCTGACCGGAAGCGCTCATCCCGGGAGCTGGTGGGTCGCGGCTTCTGCTGTTTGGGGGCTGCGGCTGTGCTGTGCGAGGGGCCTGGGATCCTACTCTCGGCTTGTAGGGATGGACCTACTTCTGCAATACAATTTTGTAGTAATATCTTGTGTAAACAATTTGCTTTCCTGACGATGGAAAAATCCATTTAAAACAGCACATATTTCTCCTGTGTTACTACATAGCCGCACCTTACCAAAAATAATGATCTGCACACATGCACCCCGTGGTGGCCCTTGAAGTCCAGAAGTCCTGTATCTGGAAGTCAGGGTCAGAGCCACGAATGTCTACTTCTGGCTCTCTCTCCCAAAAGTGCCCAGCCTGCCATGCCTTACTGTCCACCATCTGCAAGAGGGGTGACCATCACACGACATCCCCAAGGCCATCAGCACAACACATGCAGCCACTCAGTGCAGACTCTCTGGGGAAGGTCCTTTAAAAGAATGCTACTGCATCATAAACGTTTCCTGAGTCTGAAAAGACCTGTGTCACTGTTCCTGGCACTGTCCATGATGTCAACAAACTCAGTGAGAAACATCCCACTAAGCAGTCACTGGGGTATAACCAGTTGTCCTGGGACACAGGCAGAAACATGGGACAGTGGAGAAGTGAGGGTGCATGTGAGAGAGACAGTCAAGGGGTGCAGAGACCTCAGGAACTGATGACCTCAGCCTGTGACACCTGCTTGCTGTCTCCAAACCCAACACCTGGACCGCGCACCACACTGCCGCCAGGTCCACGGCCCCTGACCACATGGGTCCTGAGGACACAGCGTGGGGAGGGGAGGGATGGGGCCCAAACACACAGGGTCATGAAACACAACCCCTGGTATCGTTTGAGCTCTAATCGGCTGCTATTTAAGAACAGCATAAAGCAAAGCTTCTGCCAGGCTGCATCAAAGTAGCAAGTCTGGGTTCAGTCTCTGGCTCAAGACGTCCCACAAAAGTAGCCAGCAGGCATTCCAGCCCTGTGGGCTCCTCTCGCCCTTGTCACCTGAAAAGAGGCCGTCTATCCCCGCCTCCAGCCCACTGCTGGACACCGTGTGGCAGAGCAACCCTGTGAGACCTGGAGATTCGCTGAGACAACACACCCGAGGACACGCACAGGACAGCAGGGACTGCAGTGGCCTGGGACTCAGCACCGCCGCCAGGCCAAACTGCAGATGTGTGGGCGGAACACACGTCATCACTGCCCCTCGGGCGCCACATTTTGGGGTGGTTAGTTACACAGAGTTAGATGATGAGAAGACTCCTTCTGGAAATCAGAGTTTAGCTCTTCAAAACTTAAGCATATACATACACATACACCCACATAGAATAAAACTGGTCAGCACTGCGACCCGCATTTTGTTTCTTATGACTGGATAAAATCACTCTAAAGTCCACAGTGGAAAATACACAGAGCCTTGTGCACTATGGATTATAAGCAGGCATGTCGCAAAGTCGTATACATGCATATGGACATCCTTACACTTGCATTCTAAAATATGGGTGTTTTTATTATTTGAGATAGATTCAATTATTCCACAAAGCTACAAGGCCACTGTGAAAGTACTACATGAAAGAGCAGGTACATTTTAAATTTTTATAGGTACCAAGAAATAATGTTCTAAAAAAGCTACAGCAATAATGGATGCCCACAAGCAATGCATGAAAGTGCCATTTCCTCACATCCTTTTCAGCACTGGATGCTAAAAACGGTTGTTGTGAATTCTGCCAATCTCATAGGAGGAACACGGTTTGCTTTAATTTGCACTTCCACACCTGTTAGTGGGGTGAACATAATGTAATGTTCCTTGCCCATCCACCTTCCTCTTCCTTGAATTTCTACTCATGTCATCCAGCTGACAAGTTCTCGAAGACGACCTGCGGGAAGCCCTGCCCTGCTGGGGACGTGACCCTGGCCTGCGCCCACACCGGAGCGCCAGGGCCCGCGCGCTGGCAGCTCAGCCATTCTGAAATATTTCCATTTCTAGGGAACCGAACATACCCGCTTTCTTTTCCTTTCTAGGTTCCAGGTCTCGCATCTTATAAACCCCACTCAGAAGTCATTCAACTACCCTCCTGGATGCTCTGCTATTTTATAATCACAAACACACTTAAAGCTTTAACCCTTCTCAAGTCCCTGTTGGCTGATGGCGGCGAGGAAGAGGGTCCCAGCCCCGCACAGGGCGGCCCCCGCTGTAAGGTGTGGCCCCTCCTCCGCACTCCCTGCAGCACCCGGACTGGACACCCTTCTGCCCCAAACACCCAACACCCTCTTGCAGTGACTGTACGTGCACACAGTCAAGTTTACCGCCCGAAGGCCGGCCCTTTCTCACTAGGGTTCTTTTTCAACAATGTATTGCCTAATCTCAGAACTTTTCTCCTTCAAATGGGTTATTATTTCCAGTCCTAGGTTTGGAAATTTTAAAAATCAGCCAGTGGCATTCAGACTGGACTACATAACGTCCACAGATTAATTTGTGAACTGATATTTTATGATACTAACTTTTTCCATTTAGGAAATTAGTATCTTCATATTTTAGGATCTTGGCTATTTCTTTCAAATGGATTTTATGATCCTAATACAGGTTCTGTGGCTTTCATGCTAAATGTATTAATAAGCATTTGACAGTTTATTGCCATTATAAATGTAAGTTTTTTCATTAAAGTATTGCCAGATGAAAGCTATTGATCCTTGCACATCTGTCTTCTATCAAACCAAGAACTCTTACAAACTCTAACGGGTAAGTAAGTAGTACCTGTGTCTCCAAGGAAGACAACAATACCATCTCTCGGTGTAGATGACTGTCCCCAGTATCCATCCTGCCTGCTCTCCGGTCACACTGCAGCGGCAGTGGCCGCCTGAACAGACTGGTGTCAGGACAGGCACGGTGAGCAACGCTGTCCCAGCATGTGACAGTTGTGTCACCTAGCCTGACAGTTGCTGGTGATGTTTTTCACATGGGCGTTAAGATATTTTTAACAGTCCCTTCAATTCCAGTTTTACTCAGAGCTTCCTTTTGTTTTGTTTCGGATTAATGAAAGTCAGTACCTAACAGCCTCCTCACCCTTTTTATTGCTGATTTATTTGAAAACACATCACCCTGTGCTAGGCAGCGTACAGGATGTGTTCAGTTTACAAACTGTCACACAGGAGAAGAGCGACGTGAAAACCGCCCTGGGAAGGAAATGAACACGTGCGCGCCTTCAGAGCCCCGCGCAGCCACCTTGCACCGCGAGGACGCGGCAGGCCGACTGCAGTGAAAACAATGTCCTTGTCTTTGCTTACGACTACACAGGAGCTCCTGGTCGGGCCTGGCTTTCTCCAGGCTATACTGCCTACATCTCTCTGAGATTGTTGCGTTCACTCCCGCCGAGTCGGAGATGCCGCCCTGCTACCTCGGCAGTCTCCCAGCTGCCCGCTGGGCCGACGGACATGCGAGTTCTTGGACTTCAGGGATGTGACAGACATTGTTGAGCACAGAGAGAGAGGACAGGGTCCAAATGTAACGGGTGTGTCCAGAGCAGGCGCGCACCTGAAGGGCGGCTGCCGCTCACCCCTGCCCCTCGTTAGTTTCACCAGCTGTTCACACCCCACTGTGTGAACCCCCTCCAAGCCCAACGCAGGTTACGGCTTCAATCCACATTTCTCTGATTACTACTGAGGTTAAACCTTTTCTTGTTTGCTTGTAGACTAGTAGGGTTTCCATTTACAAAAGAGTGATTTAAGTCTTCAGCCCCATTTTTCTACCGGGTCTTTTTTTCAATCGTGTTGGGGGACTTTCTTGCTATTTAAGCTTAATTAATTACAATTAATTAAAAATTCAGTCTTTCAGTTACACTAGCCATGTCTCAAGTACTCAACAGCCATACGTGGCTAATGGTTACAGAACATTGCCATGATCACAGAAAGTTAGTATACAGGAAAGGTACCAATGTTAAACATTAAAATCAATCTTTATGTCAAGTTTGGTGAGAAAAATGACTGTTAGAAAACACTGAGTGTGCCGACGTTACCTTGAATGAGTGGGATACAGCGTGCGAGTAGTTTTGCCCGTTTCTTTTCATATCCTTTCTGAGTGATGTCACCTAAAACGACAGTGGAAAAAGACCATTATATCTCCTCCAGAGTTCCAAAACTTTTGGATCAAAAATTCATAATGGAGAACCTTAAAACACTAATATCTATGATGCATCCACACGGCGGAATACTAGACCGCAGTAAAAAGGAACAAACCACTGACATGAACAGCAGTTCGGACAGAGCTCACACGAATACTGGAAAGAAGCCAGCCCCAAGGGTACACGCTGAATTATTCCACTTGCATGACAGTCAGGAAAGGATAAAACTGCAGGGGCAGAGCAGACAGTGGTCACCAGGAAATGGGCGTGAGAAACGGCTGAGTGTGGAGGGAACGAGGGGACCTGGGGGTCAATGATGCTGCTCCTTTGGGACATGGTGGTGGCCCACGACAGCACGTGCTGGTCAAAACCTGCTAGAACTGCACACCAGAAGAGTGACTTTTACTGCAGGTCAATAATACTTTAACATTTAAAAACTGCATTCAGTATTCCCTAAGAGCCTGTCAGAAATGCAGGCTCTAAAATATTTAATAAAAAATCCAAAATAAAGATTCTTACAGTTAAAAGAGAGAAAATCAGCGTCTGGGGCCACACTCTCGAACAAACATGAGCCTGCATTTACCACGACCCCGAGCAACTCCTGTGCGGCCCGGGCCACGGAAGAGCTGGTGTCAGGCCAAAGCACCTCCGAGCAACGACTCCAGCACAGGGACGACTGTTCTGACAAGCCACCAAAAGAAGAACAACCTAAAAATGAATTACACCACTAGGAACAAGATAGGAAGTGCGTCTTCACGGAAACACTTCTCAATCTACGTGCACACTCGGTTTCCTAGAGAGAACTTGGCACACCCAAAGTGAATCTGTCATGCTTTAGAGACTTTCTTTAGACCAGAAATACATATTACAGTTTCCGCTGGTAGCTTGTTTGGGCAGACTTTCTTCAACAGAAAGTCTGAATGTTGTATAAACCCTCCTCAGTTTCCCGGCCCCTGCCCTGACCAGACAAGCATGGGGGTGGGCGGGCTGCTGGGAATCGGGAGACACAAAGCACCAAGTGGTGCTTTGCCAAAGACTTTCTTTATATGAACTCTTCAGAGAGAGAGTCAGGGAGGGGCAGAGAGAAGGAGAAAGGATCTGAAGCGGGCTCTGCATTGACAGCAGAGAGACTAACGTGGGGCTTGAACTCATGAACCGTTAGATCATGACCTGAGCCAAAGTCTGATGCTTAACTGACTGAGTCACACCAGGCGCCCCTACATGAACTCTTGACTGCAGGATTTGTTGTGTCAAAACACCTGACACAACTGAATATCTCACATCTAAGTCAAAAGACTCGCTGAAAGCTCAACATTAATACAGCATGCTACAGAAGACGAGTCTGGGGTCAGAGAAGCACCAGGCTCCCAGCAGGTCTGCACTGCTTTAGCCACAGCTCATTCAGTCCATCCATCCCCACAGAGCCTGTCTTGTTTATTTCACCTGCACTTTATTTATCCCTCCGTCCCTTACTCCCCCGCCCTCACCCCGCCACCAACCCTCCGGAAAACCAGTCTTAATTTGAATCTGGTCTGCAGAGTGTAAACTAGTTTGTGTCCTTGTATTTTTACTTTACCTAAATGGCATTATATTGCAAATCTCACTCTGCCTATTTTTTCCCAGCTAAGCACTTCATTTTTAATATCAGCCAATCCACAAAGTGATGAGCGTGCCTAATCCCCTAATTGCCATGGCCCTTGGGGCACAGGTCCTTGTCCCACCTGCTCACTGGACACTCACAGACCCCAATCCGGGCCAGGCTATGGTTGTACAATTACAGCTTATTAATGTTTTATTTATGAACAACTTTACAGTGCATGTATTTTTTATAGAAGTGTCTACTAAAAAATGTTTCCTCTGAAATATATGAAAATATGTAATTAGGACAAACAAATGAAAACTAAATACTGTTATACTAAACTAAAATTGATAAATCCCTATTTAAGAGCAGAGCATTTGATGTCCAGGATATTTAAAAATTAAGTATTCATTTCCTAGAAACAGCTCCTTCTTACGTCCCCATTTCAAATGAACATTTACAAGGCAAAGGTGTCAAAGAGTGTTCAGAGATGGAATGTTCCCTCCCTGCTTCCGGCCTGTGATATCATGAGAGCAATCTGTGTGTTTCAGTGAGCCGGCTGGACATGACCAGCGACACATTTTCATGTGTAACCAGTTACCATGTTTCACCCATCTAACTCACACACTACCCAACACACCACTGGATGCAACACTTCTACTCACACAAAGAGCAAGGTAGAATTCCAAAACAGAATGTAGATACAGAACTAATAAGCTAATAAAAAAGAGACTCAAATCCAAGTTTTCTGAAGTCAAGTTCATTAACACTAAAGAGACAAACAGGAGAGCCAAACTCCCCACCTAGCTGCACAAAACTGGGGTTACACTGACCTGACAGCTGAGGGGAATCTCAAACAGACTAACGCTCATCCTGGCTTAGAATCCAGGCACCCAGGGGACTCTGGGGAAATGCCGGGGCTCATCCTTCTCTCCTGGTCTGTGGGCTGGCAGTGGTTCTTACCAGCCTGCCAGGTGGGGTATAATACTGACCCCGAGCGCAGGTTGACCTCCACTGCTGCAAACCAGTTACTTAAGGTTACAAATATAAAATCTCAAATGATATCTCCAGGTCCCAACCACAGTTTCTTTTTTTTTTTTTAATGTTTATTTATTTTGAGAGAGAGAGAAAGAGAGAGAGACAGAGAGAGAGGAGTGAGCAGGGAGAGAAGACAGAGAATCTCAGGTAGGTTCCACACTGTCAGCGCAGAGCCTGATGTGGGGCTTGAACCCACAAACTGTGAGATCAGGACCTCAGCTGAAATCAAGAGTTGCATGCTTAATCAACTGAGCCACCCAGGCGCCCCTCTAACCACAGTTCCTAAAAGCCTATTCTCAAAATCATTCAATCCTCCTTAAGGTCACAGCAACAGGGATAGGCAATGCCCATTATATAGAACAGCAAATAATGGGAGACAACCTAATTTTTCATAAAAAAAAAAGAAGTAAATATGCTGCCATAAATCATTACTACAGAATACTGTTGGTCCTGAAAAAAATGCCCTGCTATTCGGAAGGTAAGAGATGGATATCACTTAACACTTTATGATATCCTATTAAGTAAAAGTTAAGTAAAAGTAGCAAGTTGAAAAACTATATACATAAAGAATGATCTAATTCTGGTAACAACAATAAATAAAACTATGCATGTGTCTAGGTGCATACATTTTCCTCCAGGAAATGTCTAGAGGGATGCCCAAATTATTAATAGTGATTTATTTATTTAGCTTGGGGTGGGTGTGAGGAATATTTTGGTTTTTTACTTCACATACTTTTGAACTCTTTACATTTTTAGCACAATAATTATAATTAAGAATACATGGAATAGTTTGATAATGTACTATGGTTATATAAGATGTTATTGCAGGAAATTGAATGAATCCCATGTACTATTGCCATAACTTATGAGACTAAAATTATCTCAAAATAAAAAGTTAAAAATACTTGAGAGAGACTATATAAAATTGGTGTTATTTCTTTTTTAAGTGACAAAGTTTGTCAGTGAAACCATCTGGGCATGCAGATTTATTTTCCAGAAGGTGTTTTATTCCTGCTTCTGTCTTTTATTTTACTTAATTAAAGCTTTATATATTTCTTAGAGCAGTTTCAGGTTCACAGCAAAATTGAGGGCAAGACAGAGTTCCTATAGACCCCCTGCCCTGACACATGCACCCCCCCATTCTGAAATCCTCCACCAGGGTGATACAATTGGTTTCACCTGATGAACAATATGGACACATAATAATCACCTACAGTTCAGTTATACACTCCTGGTGTATATTCTATGGGTTTGGACAAGAGTATAATAATATAGTATTTTCACTGCTCTAAAAATTTTCTGTGCTCTGCTGTTCGTCCCTCCTCACCCCCCTCAGCCCCAGACAACCACTGACCCTTCTGTCTCCAGTGTTCCGGAATGTCATATAGTTGTGATCATACAGTAACCTTTCATACTGACTTCATTTAGTAATAAGCATTTAAGTTTCTTCCATGTCTTTTCTTGCCTTGACAGCTCATTACTGTTGTTGAAATAATATTCCACTGAGTAGATGAACCTTTATTTCTCTGTTAACCTATTGGAGGACATCTTGGTTGCTTCCAAATTTTGGCAATTATGAATAAAGTTTCTGCGATCAACTGTGTACAGGTTTCTGTGTGAACACGTTTTCATCTCCTTTGGGTAAACACCAGAGGATGTGATTGCTCTGGGTTGTATGGTAAGGGCGTGTTTAGTTTTGTAAGAAACCACCAAACTGTCTTCCACGGCGGGACATCGTTGTTTTCCCACCAGGAGTGCTCCTGCTGCTCCACTCCAGCGATGAGTGTTGTCCGTATTCTAGACTGTGACCATTCTCATAGGTAGGTAGTGGTATCTTGTTGTTGCTTTAATTGGCATTTCCCAGATGACATATGAATGTGGAGCATCTTTTTATATGCTTATTTCCCCTCTGTCGAGGGGTCTGTTAAGATCTTTGGATCATTTTTCAAATTGTTTTTTATTGTTGAGTTTGAAGAATTCTTTGTATATTTTGGGCAACAGTCCTTTATCAGATGTGTTTCTTGTAAATATCTTTTCCCTTTGAGATATCACTGCCTTTGAGAAGGCAATGGCTTGTCTTCTCAACATCGTCTTTTGCAGAGCAGAGTTTTTAATTTTAACAGCGTATCTTTTCAATTATTTATTTCATGTATTGTGCCTTTGGTGTCATAATCAAAAAGTCATCATCATACCCAAGGTCATCTAGGCTTTCCCCTGTTATCTTTACATGTGGGCATGAAATCCACTTTCAGTTAACTCTTGTGAAGGGTGCAAGGTTCAGTTTCTTGGCATATGGATGTCCAGTTGTTCCAATACCGTTTGTTGGAAAGACCATCTTTGGCTCCACTGTATGGCCCTTGCTCTTCTGTCAAAGATTAATTGGCTATATTTATATAAGCGTATTTCTGGCTTCTCTATTCTGCTCTGTTGAGAACAGAATTTGTCTAACCTGTTGCCAGCACCACACTGTCTTGATCACTGTAGCTTTATAGTGAGTCCTTAAGTCAGATATTGTCAGTCTTCCAACTTTGTTCATCTCCTCCAATGTGATGGCTACTCTGGGTCTTTTGTCTCTTCTTGTAAATTTTAGAACCAGTTTGTCAATAGCCACAAAATAACTTGATGGTATTCTTTTTAATGTTTTTATTTGAGGGGGGAGGGGCAGAGAGAAAGGGAGAGAATCTGAAGCAGGCTCCATGCTGACAGCAGAGAGCCAGATGCAGGGCTCAGACTCATGAACTGTGAGATCATGACCTGAGCTGAAGTCAGACGCTAAACTGACTGAGCCCCCAGGTGCCCCATAAGCTGCTACTGTATTCAATCTATTGATCAACTTGGGAAGAACTCACATCTTGACAATATTGTCTTCCTATCCGTGAACACAGACGATCTCTCCACTTGTTTAGTTCTTTGATTTTTTATCAATGTTTTGTAGTTTTCCTCATATAGATTTTATATATTTTGTTTTATACTTAAGTATTTAATTTGGAGGTGCTAATATAAATGGTATTGTGGCATTTTTTGTCTTTTTATTATTATTTTTTAAATTTTTATGCTTTTTATTTATTTTTGAGTGCCAGAGAGAGACAGTCCGAGCAGGGGAGAGTCAGAGAGAGAGGGAGACACAGAATCTGAAGCAGCCTCCAGGCTCTGAGCTAGCTGTCAGCACAGAGCCCGAGGCTGGGCTCAAAACCACGAACCATGAGATCAAGACCTGAGCCGAAGCTAGACGCTTAACCGACTGAGCCACCCAGGCGCCCCTATGTTTATTTTTGAGAGAGAGGGGCAGAGAGAGAGGGAGACACAGAATCTGAAGCAGGTTCCAGGCTCCGAGCTGTCAGTACAGAGCCCAATGTGGGGGCTTGAACCCACAAACCCTCAGATCGTGACCTGAGCCGAAGTTGGATGCTTACCCAACTGAGTGAGCCACCCAGACAAGCCTTATTTCAAATTTCACTTGTTCAGTGACGGTATACAAGAAAGTCATGGACTTTCACATACTGACCTTATATCATGAACCTTGCTACAATTGTCTATTACTTCCAGGGGGTTTTTGGTGAGGGGTGGGAGGCTTAATTCTTTTGGATTTTTTTTAAATTTCCCCCTTAAAAAATGTTTTTTAAGATTTTATTTTTAAGTAATCTCTACACCCAGAGGATGGGGCTGAAACTCACAACCCTGAAATCAAGAGTTGAATGCTCCATTGACTGAGGCAACCAGGCACCCTTCCATGCTCTACAATAGACAACCACGTTATCTGTAAGCAAAGACAGTTTTATTTTTTCCTTCCCAGTCTGTATACTTTTTATTTCCTTTTCTTATTGCCTTAGCTCGAACTTCCATTACAATGCTATAACGGAAAGGGGAGGGGAGGCATCCTTGCCTTCTATCTGTTCTTAGAGGGGAAGCTTCGAGTTCCTCCCCAGTAAGCATGCTGTTAGCTGTGTGTGTTTAAGTTTTTTAAGTGTATTTATTTATTTTGAGAGAGGGAGAGAGGGAGAGAGAAAGGGAGAGAGACAGAATGGGAGCAGGGGGAGGGGCAGAGAGAAGGAAGAGAGAATCCCAAGCAGGCTCTGCACTGTCAGGGCAGAGCCTGACCCAGGGTTCCAAATCACCATGAGCCTTGAGATCATGACCTGAGCTGAAATCAAGAGCTGGATGCTAAAGCAACGAGCCACCCAGGCGGCCTCGCTGAGGGTTTTATTGGTATTCTGCTTTAGCAAGTTGAGGAAGTCTCCCTCTAATCCTTAGTTCACTCAGTTTTTATCACGAGTAAGTGCTGGGTTCTGCCAACTGTGTTTTCTGCATCTTCGTACGGACTATTACTATAAAATGGACACAAGTGCCTCTGCTCAGCCGTGACCACAGAGCTACAGTGCTTTCTCGTGTGGGGAGCTTTTAAGATCTGCTCTCTTAGCAACTTCCAAATGCCACCATGCGACTTTCCTTCTTCAGTCTGTTGCTGTGATGGGTTCCATCAATTGATTTTCAAATGCCGAACCAGCCTTGCAGACCTGGGATAAGTCCTGCTTGGTCACAGTATATAATTCTTTTTATACATTGTTGGATTTAATTTGCTAATATTTTGAGAACTTTTGCATCTCCATGCATGGAGGATACTGGCCTGTAAATTTATCCTGTAATGTCTGTCTGGTTTCGGTATTAGGGTAACGCAGGCCTCACAGAATGAAGTGTTCCCTCTGCCTCCATTCTACGGAACATACTGTGGAGAACTGGTCTTATCTCTTCCCTAAATGTTTGGGAGAATTCCCCAACAAACACAGCTGGGCCAGTGCTTTCTATCCTGAAAGGTGATTAATTACCTTATTATTATTATTTTAAATTTACATCCAAGTTAGTTAGCATATAGTGCAATAATGATTTCAGGAGTAGAATCCAGAAAGGTGATTAATTATTGATTCAATTTCTTTTTTTAATATTTTTCTTTAATGTTTATTTATTTCTGCGAGAGACACACACAGAGTGGGAGCAGGGGAGGGGCAGAGAGAGAGGGAGACACGGAATGTGAAGCAGGACTGTCAGCACAAGCCCGACCTGGAGCTCAAACCCAAGATCATGACCTGAACCGAAGGAGAACACTTAACCAACTGAGCCGCCCAGGCGCCCTGATTCCATGTATTAGATACAGGCTTATTCAGGTTGTCTATTTCTTCTTGTGGGAGTTTGGCAAAGTGTATCTTTCAAGGAGCTGGTTCTTCTCACATAGGTTGTCAAATCCAGAGGCACAGAGCTACTCACAGTCTTCCTTTATTGTATTTTTAATGTCCAAAGGTTGGGTATGATTTTCCTTCATTTCTGACATCAGTAATTTGTGTCCCTTTTGAAAATTTTTTTGAAGTTTATATATTTGTTTTGAGAGAGACAGAGACAGTGCGAGCAGGGGAGTTGCAGAGACAGAGGGAGACAGAGAATCCCAAGCAGGCTCCACACTGCCAGCACAGAGCTCGATGCAGGGTTCAAACGCACAAAACCAGGAGATGATGACCTGAGCTGAATCCAAGAGTCGGATGCTTAACCAACTAAGCCACCGAATTACCCCATGTGTCTCTCTTTTTTCATTACTCTGGCTAAAGACCTATTAATTTTACTGATTACAAAGAACCAGATTTTCCATTGATTTCTGGGTTTGGGTTCACTTATTTCTGTTCTACTTATCTCTTTTATTCTATTTAGTTTTGATTTAATTTGCTATTCCTTTTGTAGTGTCCTAAGGAGGAAACTTGGATTACTGATTTTTGACACTGAGATATAATTGACATGTAACAGTATATCAAAGCTTCAGGTGTACAACTTGATATGATATTTGTATATACTGTGAAATGAACACAATTAACTCTAGTCAGCCATCATCACAGAGTTACAATTTTTTTGTGAGAACTTTTAAGATCTGCTTTCTTAGCAACTTCCAAATACCACCCCTTTATCATTATGTAATCCCTTTATCCCTAATAACTTTCCTTGCTTTAAAGAAGTCTGCTGTCTGAAGTCAGCACAGCTACTCCTGCTTTCTTTTGATTAGTGTTAGCATAGCATGTTTTCCTCTATCCATTTACTTTTAATATACATGTCTTTAAAGTGAGTGTCCTGTATAATCTGACTGTATAACCTGTATAAACCCACTGTGACAATCTGTCTTTTAATTGTGGATTTAGACCATTGGCTTTCAATGTGATCACTGATATACAGTTACACCTTGAACAACACAGGTTTGAACTATGCAGGTCCACCTATATGCAATTTTTAAAAATAAACACAATAGAGTACTATAAATGTCCCTCTCTTCCTTATAATTAGCATTTTCTTTTCTCTAGCTTACTTTATTGTAAGAATACAGTATATAATATATATAACATACAAAATATGTGTTAATTGACTCTTTATGTCATTGGTAAGGCTTCCGGTCAACAATGGACTATAAGAAGGTACGTTTTGGGGGATTCAAAAGGTACACTTGAATTCTGGCTGATTTTGGCTGTGCAGGAGGCCGGAACCTAATCTCCAAACTGTTCAAGGGTAGTTGGATTAATATCTACCTTATTTACTACTATTTTCTATTTGTTGCCCTTGTTCTTTGTTTTTATTTTTGTCTTTCACTTTTCCTGCCTTTTGTGGTTTTAACTAAGCATTTTATATGATTCTATTTTCTCTTCTTTGTTAGTATATCAGTTATACTTTTTCCTTTTTTTTAAAAAGTAGTTGACCTTGAGTTTGCAATTTACATTTACAGCTAATCCAAGTCCACTCTAAATTACATTATACCGCTTCACAGGTATTGTGAGTTTCTTAGAACAAAATAACCCTAATTCCATCCTCTCATCCCTTATATTACTGCTGTCATTCATTTCAGTTATAAGGACACATAAGCGTGCACACACACAGATACATACTTACGCGTATGTAACTGACATACATTGTTGGTATTATTAATTTGAACAAACTGTTACCTATTATAGTAGGAAAAATAATTTTTTTCTTCACTTATCCATTCTTCAATGCTCATCCTTTATGTAGAACCAAATTTCTGACATATATTATTTTCCTTCTCTCTAAACTTTTTCAAACATTCTTTGCAAGGTGGGTTTACACAAAGCAAATTCTTTCAATTTTGTCTGAGAAAATTTTTATTATCCCCTTCACGTCTGAAGGATAATTTCATGGGATACAGAATTCTAGGTTAGTGGGGTTTTTTCTCTCTCAAAACTTTAAATAATTCATTCCACCCTCTTCTTTCTTGCATGGTTTTTGGGAAGTGAGGTGTAGTTCTTATCTTTGTTCCTCTGTAGGTCAAGGTGTCTTTTTTCTCTAGTTTCTTTCAGGATTCTTTATTTTGATTTTCTGTAGTGTGAAAATCACATTCCTAGGTGTACTTTCTTGGGCATTTAGCCTGCTCGGTATGCTCTAAGCTTCCTATGGGTTAATGTCTGACACCTATTTGGGAAAATGCTTAGTCATTATTGTTTCAATTATTTCTTCTCTTCTTTCTCTTTCTTCTGTATTCTCATCACATGTCTATTACACACACTGTGGTTGTCACATAATCCCTGAATATTCTGTTCTGTGTTTCAGTCTTTGCTCTCTTTGCTTTTTGGTCTTCGAGGATTCTATTGATATATCTTCTAACTCAAGAAACTTTTTCTTTTGCCGTATCCAGTCTATTGATAAGCCCATCAAAGGCATTCTTCATTTCTGCTACAGTGTTTCTGATCTCAAGCATTTCTTTTTGGTCCTTTCTTAGGAATTCTGTCTCTCAGGGCTGTCTGGGTGGCTCAGTGGGTTAAGCATCCAACTTCAACTCAGGTCATGATCTCGCAGCTCTTGGGTTCAAGGAACTCAGTCTCTCTGCTTACATTGCCCACCTGTTTTTGCATGCTGTCTACTTTACCCAATAGAGCTCACAGATACGAATTATTAATTCTTGTGTTAAGTTCCTGATTTGATGATTCGAAAATCCCTGTCTGTTTCTGATGCCTTCTCGGTCCCTTCAAATTGTGTTACCTTTTGTTTGGTATGCTTTGTTATATTTTTCCTGATAGCCTGACATGATGTGCTGGATAAAAGAACTGCTGCAAGTAGGCCTTTAGCAATGTGGTGGTGAGGTAGGGGCAAAGGGAAGCATTCTACTGTCCTACAACTGGGTCCCAGTCTATTAATGAGCCTGTGCTGCTGGACTGAGCTTCACAAAATTTCTCAGTGTTGTTTTTTTTTTTTCTCTCCCCCACCTGCGTAGGTGGAACAGGATGTCTAGAGGGAGCAAGCTAAAATTGATTACTTACCTTTCCCTGGGTCTGTTAGGTTCTGATAATACCCCAGCAGGTTAGGCTTTGGTTAACTGGCTTCCCCCTAAAGGCAGATTTTTTATGAACAGAGTGCTTTAGAGTATTTCAAACCGACCCCTTCCCCTCACCCCCTCCTCCACCAAAAACCTGAAGGGATTTTTCTCCCATGATTATTGTAGGAAACTGGTCAAGCTCCTGGAGATAAATTTTGCAATGTTGTGTGTCCTCCCTTATGAATAGGAGTCTCCCTGGAGATTTTAACTCTCAAGAGTTGTCCACACCAGACCTCCAGCACTAGTTCCCATGATGGCTTCTGCTCATCAAGGCTCTGTTCAGGGGAGCCGACTCCCTGCATTCACTTGTCTGTCTCTCCAATCTTGGAAGCCTGTATCTTCCCCTCTCTTACAGATCCAAGAAAAGTTGCAGATTTTTCAATCTGTTGAGCTTTTTACTTGTCAAGATTGAATGGCAACTTTCAAGCTTCTTTTACATATGAAGAAACCAGAGGGTTTCCAACTTATGAATTCAATTTGTTATAGGACTATTCAGGTTATTTGCTTCCTTTTGGATGAGTTTTGGTAGGCAGTCTGTGATTGTCAAGAAATTGTACACTTCATCTTAGTTGTTGAATGTGTGTAGGGCTGTTAATAAGATTCCTTTATCATTTTTTTAATGTCTGTGGGGTCTGTAGTAATACCCCCCCTTCCATCTTGATATGGGTTATTTGTGTCTTCTGTATTCTTGGAAGTTTATCAGTTTTGTCATCCTTTTAAAGAGCAAGGTTTTGGTTTCATTGATTTTCTCTCTTGTTTTTCTGTTTTCAATTTCATTGATTTCTGCTCTTATCATTTTCCTTCTATTAGGGAAATTCAAACTAAAGCCATGATGAGATACCACACTACACCTATTAGCATGGCTAAAATAAAAAATACTGATGGTATCAAGTGCCGACAAGAATGTGGAACAATAGAACTATTATATATGGCTGCTGGGTATGTAAATGGTATAGCCGCTCTGGAGAACAGTTTGGAAGCTTTTTATAAAGTTAAACATATACTCAACATTGGACCCAGTAATTCCACTCTTAGCAATCCACCCTACAGAAATAAAAACACTTATGTTCATACAAAAACCTGTACACATTATTTACAGCAGTTTTATTCATAATCACCCAAACTGAAAACAGCCCAACTGTCAAACGAATGGATAAACAGACCATGATATAACCATAGCAAGTGATATCACTCTGTAATAAAAAGGAACAGACTGTTGATATGCACAAAAATGTAGATGGATCTCAAAGATATTATGCTAAGCCAAAGAGGCCAGTATCAAAAGGTTACATACTGTATGACATTCTTCAACAGACAAACCCGCAAGGATGAAGAGCAGATAATGGTTACCAGACACTAAGTAAGGGTGGGAAGGAGTCACTGAAAAGGGATGGCATGAGGCATATCTGGGGGTGAGGGAGCTGTTCTGTAGCCTCATTATCGTGGTGGTTGACATGAATCCGTATGTGTGTTAAGATTCAGAGAACTGTACATGGAAAGAAAAAGAAATCTACTCAACTATATGCTAATTAACAATAACAAACACACAAACACATGGTGACCACAGGAGGGCTGCAAGGATGAAGGGGTGGTGAGGCAGGCAGGGGGCATCCCCACTAGAGCCTTCCTCAGGTACCTACCTGTGGGGTAGGCAAAGAGAGAAGCCGCCAGTTACAAATCAGAGTCCCAGAGTCTGAGAGGAGCATCTGACATAAAGAAGTACTTCAGGCAGGCAGCAGCTGGGTGACCCAGCACAGACCAAGTGCGGCTGAGGAAGCAGCAGCCCTACAGGGCAGGGCACGGTAGGCAGGAGCCCCCGGACCCAGGCAGAATCCAATCTGGTCCAACCAGCCCTTGAGTGGGTTGCCTCAACCACTTCAAGTTCAGTGCCAAACAGAGACCAGATGCTTACCAGAGACCTTGGACCCAAGTGAGCTAGACAGTGTTCATTCCTTTAGAATGCAAGCTCCCAAGGCAGAGTGTCTGTGCCATCACAGCTCTGCATGTTCACAACTGCTGGGCTGGACAGGACAGGCCCTGCTGGAGGAGAGCAAAAGGAGGAGGGGAAAGAAGCAACAAAAAGAGAGTGGGAGGCACATGGGGCCCCACACCTGACCACGGCAGGTCTTCCGAACAGACCTCTGCAGGGACAGCCAGGCAGGCCACGGCCTGTGACACAGGACAAGAGGCAGAGGATGTCTGTTAGAAAATCTGAAGACTAATATTTTGCTTGTTGTGTCGATTAAGAGTGATTCCTGAACTCAATATAAGCACATGGGGATTGCACTTTGCAAGTCTTAGAAGCTTCCCTAAACAACAGTCTTAAATACACAGATCTGATGCCCAGCAGCAGAACCGGACTGCACGCAGTTTATTTATGGTCAACACCGAAGACTACTCACTAAATGTGCTTTCAGAGTAGGATTGGAGTGTCTTATTCTCTCGTATGTAATTAAAAGCAAACTTGCCAGGTGTTGTTTAATAAATATTATTTCCGTTTCTCTCCATTAAGTTTTTAATAAACTATGGGAAATATGTTGATTAAACTCAAAATATATATATTTATGCATATATTCACATTTAGACACACATATAGACACACACACGCATACACACATGAATTCTATTTATGGCAATGGCAGACAGGGGCCTCAGACCAACTTTCCCAATGGAAACAACTAGAAAGACTGCATTAAAAAATGTTTTTTTAAAACTATTTGAAGATATCAGGGAACTAACAAAGAAGTGAAGAACTGGAGGCAAGTTCTTCTCCTAGAGGGGTCTGACAAGTCCCAAAGGACCAACCAAGCAGCTGAGCTAAGCAGAGCTTTGACAGACTCAAGGAAGTGAACCCTCACCAACGAGGGGGCCCACAGACACCCTGGATTGTTGGAGAGTCGGAGGGACCACGCTCCCGGGTACGAACTGGAAACAGAGCAGCCTTCACAGGGACAAGAGCTAGTTTCAGATCATTCTCTCCATACTGGATTAAGGTGATCTTGGACCGTATGCACCCCAGCCCATCCATGTGCCAGAAGCAAAAGTAAACTCTTTAGGGAGCAACAGAAACATCTAGAGTCCCAAATCATTGCTACACCTACAGTGTGTAGTCTATAAATAAGTGGAAGCTATGACTTACAAGCCATGAAAACCAACAGATAATAGGAAGACACAGACAAAGAAGCTACACAATGGAGCTTTAAAACAATCATGACTGATAAGTTCAAGGAATTAAAAAGCAAGATTGTGTTTTTAAAAAAAAGTAAATTCTACGCCTGAAAGATACTGTATCCCAAGTCCAGGAATAAATTTCACAAATGATATACAAGACCACTAAAGAGAAACTAAAAGCACTATTGAGGTAAAGGTTGAAAGACCTAAAGAAATGAAGAGGTATAGCACATTCGTGAATCTGGGCACTCAATACTGTAAAGGCGTGATTTCTGTCCAAATAGATCCTTAGAGTGAATAATTATAATTGAAACCTTTGCAGGGTTTGTGTGTGTCTGTACAGAAATACACAAGCTGATGCTTAAACGTACATGGCAAATGCGAAGGGCCAAGCTCGGCAAATCAAACTTGGAAAGTAAAAAGGGCGGACGCTCTGAGACACGGGGACTCAGGCTCTGCGGCACAGAGCGCAGGAAGGCTGAGGGGCCGCGCCGGCAACGGAGCAGCCGTCAGTCCACAGCACTCGGGAAAGGACGGCCTTCTCCATAAATACGCTTGCGGGGTCGACTGAATATCCACATGAAACAGAAATGACATGACTCTTCTCTCACCAAATTCAACTCCAGGTGGATTATGAATCTAAATGTGAAAGATAATAAAGCTCTTTAAAATAATATTAAAATATCTTCATGACCACGAGGTAGGGAAAGAACTCTTAAATATGACACAAAGATTACTAACCATAAAGGAAAAACCAAAAATGACCTCCGATATAATTCACAAAGAGGTAACAAGGAACAAATAGAAAAAGAAAATATCCTCTCCCCTAAGTACATGCACACCTTGAGGGGAGTGGGTTCATTACCGAGGCCGCTATAACAAATTATGACAAATTTGGTGGTGGCTTAACAAAAATGAATTCACTCATAGTTCTGGAGGTCAGAAGTCCAAAATTAGTTTTACTGAGCCCCAATCAAGGTGACAACAGAGCCACACTACTTCTGAGGACTCGAGGGGGGAATGCAGGCTCTGCTCCTCCCGCAGGGCTGCCAGCGTGCCCTGACCTGGGACCGCTTCACTCGTCTCTGCCCTGCTGCCCACCGGCCTCTCTCTTCCGAGGACACTTCTGACTGCATGTCAATTCCATCCACAGACAAATCCAGGTAACTCATCTCAAGATCCTCAACTTAATCATATCTGCAAAGACTCTTTTTCCAAATACAGGAATGCTCATGGATTCCAAGGACTAGGATGTGATGTGGGGGAGGGGGACCACCAATAAATGCATTACAATGAGTGACCAATAAAAAGTACACGTGAATCTTTCAAACGGCTCCACTCCTAGGAAGAAGAACATACGTACTTCCCTGAGTCACGCTGGGAGGGGCAAACATCTCCAGGTCAACAAGGCCTGATTTACCCCAGCAGAGTGGTCCCACAGATCAACTGTATGACTACGGTCCACCGAGAGCACATCGACCCACAGAATAAGAGAGAAGCTGTGGCCAGAATAGGCTGATAGAGAGATTCACAGCAAACATGCCCTGACCCACCCTGAATCCACTTGCCCCAATACTGAGCTCACTTTCACTCCCATACTGCCTGCCGGCAGCCACGACTCGGGCCTGGTCAGGCCTGAAGGCACTCTCCATTTCCTCCTCGGCCTGAGCTCTTCTCCATGCTGGTTCGTGTCGGCCCTCCTAGGCTGAGGCCGTGAGGCCTCCTCCAGGGACCCTTCTCCATGTGGACTATGGGGCAACACCAGGGCCAATGTGCAGACGGTCCATCCTCCATTTCTTTCAAAAATACACTCAGGACTGCATGATAAGTGGTGGATATGTGTCATTAAACATATGTCACGACCCACAGGATATACAACAGCGAAAGAAAAATCGGGGAGCTGGGTGGTGATGTCAGCATACGTTCAGCTCTGGCGGGGCTGTTGCAGCGGGGTGGCTGTGCGTTGGGGGGGGGACAAGGAGCATACGGGAACTCTGAACTTTCCACTCAGTTTCGCTGTGAACCTAAACTGCTCTAAAAATAGTTTACGAATTTAAAAAATACATACTAGGGAAAAAAGTAACATACCATGGTCTAATCATGTAAGACAAGCCAGAAAGCAGTGAGACTGAATCAGCCACCTGTATTAACACAATCATTACCATAATTCTAAAAACATAATGTTGAGGTTAGAAGCAAGCTTCAGAAGGACTCATATATATCATTTAAAACATGCAAAACAACACCATGATTGCTTAGGGATATGTGGAAACGCAGTAACGTAAAACCGCAAGTGCAGGAGAGAGGCCAGGGGAAGGGGGCGGAGTCAGCACGAGTGCGGCCTCCACTCCCCCTTAACGTGCTTTGTAAAAGGTCTGACGCTCGGACAAAACCACCGTTTGAAAGACCAGGCAGCAGGTTCACGGGTGTGTGTACCATGATTCCCTCAACCTTTCTGTATGTTTGAAATACTGCCAAATTAGAAAGAAAATTCAACAAGTGGTCATCCACGCTCAACGGTCTCTCTTAAAAGACCTTCAGACTGGACCTTGCAGCTGGCCAGGCTGGTCTTCCCGAGAGTCAGAGTCCTCACTCCGTGCAAGTGTCTGCCAGATACTCTCTCCAGTCCTCAACAGCTTATTTAAATGATCTCATTTAGCTGAACATGTACTCAGGACAATCAGGTAGACAGACAGCAACATCACAGAGAAGGATAAGGAGATTCTTCCATACCATGGTTCTTGCCTAACAAGTCTGCATTACATGAACGTGTAAACAGAGAATAACCCTTTTAAAAACAGCAGACAGGGGCGCCTAGCTGGCTCACCCAGTGGAGCACCTGACTCTTGACCTCAGGGTCGGGAGTTCAAACCCCACATTGGGTGTAGAGATTATTTTAAAAAACAACATAATAAAAAATTCACCTGGACCGCTATTTTTAAAAAATTAAAAACAAAAACAGAATTTAAAGCAAGAATGCTTCTACACATTACGAGGCGAGATGAAGTCGCACGCCGCGTGGCACTTGCCGCACACTCACGATCAGAACTTAGAACATCCCTCCTGCAGCCGGAAGCGGGACTTCAGCACGGTCCACTCCGGTGTCGTCTGACTTTTCAGCTACACAACTTCTGCTCAGATGAGCTCTCCCGAGGACCCAAAGTGGAGAGTCTGCTCTGGCCGAGGCTGGGTGTGGGGCGCTGCCACACAGCTGGCGGCACTCGGAAGGGGAGGGCAGATTCGGGAACACCCCTGAAAACTACACCGTCTCTAAGCCACCCCCCATGCCTCCCTGTCCCCCGGCTCAGTTCCAAGGACACACTGTCCATCTGTTACTGGTCTGCCTCATTCCTATCTTCCCTGCCCAGATGGTGCTCGCCGTTCTGATCTACCTTTCTGGCTTTCCAGAATCTAGACTGCTATCCATTTCTTTTTCTTTTTAAAAATTTCTGCCATTTCAATGAGATTCGGGAGAAGAGAGTTATCATTACCTGATGATGTTCATGAGCACCAACCTGGCACATCTGTGTTCCCACAAATGCTTTCTATGTTGAAACCCTCTCCTGCTTCCACCACACGGCGCCCACACTCCTGTCCTCCCTGCACCTGCTGTGGCACCTTCTTCCGTCTCCCCTGTGGCCCCCTGTCTCGGCCGTTCCTTTATGGGTTTGGGCTCCTCAGGGTTTTGTCCTAGGGCCTCTCTGCATGATTCCGTTCTCGCTACGGGTCATCGTGTTCACTTCAATCATGATTTACTGCCAATGACTTCCAAATTTCTACTTCCAGACAAGTCTTTCTAGAAAGTACCAGTCCCACACATCCAAATGCCCCCTGGTCACCCCACTCTCCCCAGGTATGAAATGGACATGTTCTTTCTGAGTTCTGTTCTTTGCGAACAGTTCCATCATCTCTCTGTCACCCATTTGGGAAACTCGGGAATCTCCCTGCACTCCCCTCTGATGTCCATGTCTTCACACCAAAACTTGTGGATTCCATTTCAGACCATGCTCTCCATTCCTCGGCTGTCATCTCCTGCCCTAGATCCCGGCAGTGTGCTCTTTAATTGTTCTGCTCCCAATTTCTTGCTCCACCAGCCCACTCTCCACATGCTGCAAGAAAACATTCTCTAACACCAAGTGAGAAAAGGACGAGAGACAGAAAGACAGACACAGAGAACGGTCACACAGGAATATTCCAATTGTTGTTTAATGTCTTTAAAAAAAACACTACTACCAACTCTATCATTTGTTAAGAGAGACCTACTTAAAATAAAGCACCTAAGAATGGCCAGCCCCTTAGCCCTTTTTAAAGGTTTTTAAGATTTAAGAAAATCGGTCATCTGACTTTAAGGTTTCATGGGCTCTTGAAAGCACACATGTATCATATTTTAATCTTTCCCATTTTCTCCCCATTGTCAAGTACAGGGGTAGAAAACTGTTTACTCTTTTTAATTTTATTATTTATTTTTGAGTGAGCGAGCATGAGTGGGGGAGGAGCAGAGAGAGGTGGGGGGAGACACAGAATCTGAAATAGTCTCCAGACTCTGAGCTGTAAGCACAAAGTCTGACGCGGGGCTCGATCATCAGGAATGAGATCATGACCTAGGCTGAAGTCAGATGCTCAACCAACTGAGCCACTCAGGTGCCCCATGTTTCCTCACGTTTAACAGAATGCCTGCAGCTGAGCATGCACTTTGCTGTGCCGTCCCAGCAGGCACTGGGGCTGTGTAAACCGCTGCTGTTTCAGCGCTGAAACTTCGTCCACACTGAAGCATGCTGCCGCCACAGTCAGACAGCACTTCTTTGTCCCCGAGGATTCCACTCTATCCCAGCGGTCGGTCTATCTCCAAGTAACTCAGTACTCATGTTTATTTCTTTATTGCCACAGTTTTAAAGTTTATTTATTTATTGAGAGAGAGAGAAAGAAAGAGAGAGAGAAAGCAGGGGAGGGGACAGAAAGAACGAGAGACAGAATCCCAAGCTTGAACTCATGGGCCATGAGACCATGATCTGAGCCCAAATCTAAAGTTGGTCACTCAACTGCTCAGCTTACTGAGCCACCCAGGCGCCCCTACTGCCACAGTTATAAAATTAATCTGGGTTATCTCATAGGGAAAAAGCCCTACCTTTGTTCTTTTTTTTTTTAATGTTTATTTATTTTTGAGAGACAGAGAGAGACAGAGCATGAGCAGGAGAGGGGCAGACAGAGAGTGAGACATAGAATCAGAAGTAGGCTCCAGGCTCTAGTTGTCAGCACAGAGCCCAGCACAGGGCTCAAACTCACGGACTGTGAGATCATAACCTAAGCCAAAGTTGGAGGCTTAACTGACTGAGTCACCCAGGCGCCCCATGTTCTTTTCTTCTCACTTGAAAAATGTCTCAACTCTGCTGGACAGTTTACTCTCTTATAAATTCTAGGGTCAGACGATAAATAGACAAATTCAGGGACAGTAGCATGCTTACAAGACTCTACCCCAAAACTTCATATGGATTCTCCACTTCCCTACTTCTGGTCTACTAAAAGTCCTCAGTAATGTTCTGAGAATTTCCACATGACAGCTGGCACATCTTTTGTTGGGCATTCCTGGCCACCACATTATTTTGCTGCTATTGTGAAAGGGTGGGGCTTTGTCAACTGATTCCTTCAAATCAGTTACTCGTGGTGTGAAGGCGCATTACTGACCCCGGGCGGTGCTGCACCCAGCACTTGCTAGCCTCGTTAGTTCTGATGCTTCACCGTTTCTCTGGGACTGTTTTGTGTAAGTAAACTTACAGTTTACAAATAGTTTGGTCTCTTCCTTACCAACTGTAATATTACTAGATGTGTAGATAAATATATCTTTATTATATCCCTAATTAATTTTATGGGAGTATTTTAAAAATTTAAGTTAAAAAATTTTTTGAGAGAGAGAGAGAGAGAGAGAGAGAGGGTCCAAAGCAGGCTCTATGCTGACAGCAGACAGCCTGATGTAGGGCTCAAACTCACGGACCTTGAGATCATGATCTGATCCAACGATCTCAAGGTCCATGGGTTCAAGCCCCACATCGGGCTGTGTGCTGACAGCTCAGAGCCTGGAGCCTGCTTCGGATTCTGTGTGTCCCTCTCTCTTGGCCCTTCCTCCGTGTGCACTCTATTTCTTTCTCTCAAAAATAAACAAACATTAAAACAACATTTAAATTTTAATTAATTAAGAGTATATTAAATTGACTTTTCAGTTTCCCAGCCCCACTAGCCACATTTCAAGTGTTTAGCAGACACGTGAGATATTGCCTACAGTGGTTGCTGCATAAAACATTTCCAACACCACAGAAAATTCTAGAGCGGACAGGTGCCTTGCTCACCTCACATACCCACAACACCCACCTGGCTGTAGGAAGCATTTCAGTTTCTTTCCACACTGGTCACGACCCCAGAGAGCCCAGCCCAGGCCCCTCACCTGGACACATAAATCCTCCCGTAAGCTAAAGCCCTGCCTTTCCCTACATGCCCCCTCTGCCCGTCCGCCCGGGGAGCACGTCTGGAAACCCTCCAGCCCGCTCAGTTTTGGCTCGTCTTCCATTGTCTAGCATGTTCTTCCCTGCCCTCCTACTGCACCTCTGCACACATGCACTCAAAACAAAAACCTGGAGGGGCGCCTGGGTGACTCAGTAGGTTGAGGATCCAACTCTCAGGTCATAATCCCAGGGTCGTGGGATCGAGCCCCCTGTCAGGCTCTCCAGTCAGCACGGAGCCTGCTTGAGATCGCCTGTCTGCCTCTCTCTCTCCTTCTGCCTCTCTCCCCAGCTCGTGCTCTTGCTCTCTAGAAAACAAAAACAAAAGCTGTAAGAAACTTTATTGCCTCTATCGGTCCGGCTCACCCAGTATGGACAGCTGAGTCCCATACCCATTTTGCCATACTGCCACTGTTCATGTGTCTTTTCCCCCTCACTAGGTCATGAGCATCTTGGCACTCAGTCTGTCGAGTGCTGCTGAATGACAGGACAACACACAGAGTCAGCCTGGTGGCCAGAACGAAACAGCACAGCCCGGGTGGCGTAATCAACAAAAATTTACTTCGGCATCGTTCTGAAGGCCAGAAGTGTGAGCTCAGGGGACGGGCGGCTGTGTAGCCGGCCACCTTCCCGTGCGTCCTCACGTGGCCTTTCTTCTGTGTGCAAGCGCTCCTGGTGTCCCCTCCTCTAGTAAGAACCCCAGTCCTGCTGGCCTAGGCTCACCCTGTGACCTCGTTTAACCTTAGTCACCTCCTTAGACGTCACAGGGGTGCTGGGCTTCAACACAGGAATTCAGGCAGACACAATTCAGTCCATACGCGAAGATTACTTAAATAATGAGGCTAGAATATCTCCTTTCTCAAACCTTTATCTCTAAATGGTCCTAATTTTAGTGTTCCCTGAAAAGGGCTAACCCTCAGCCTCCAGCTTCGGAGAAAACCGAAGGAAGAAACAGCCCAGGAGTTACCCAGGAAACTTCCACGATACGCTGTTTGGAGTTACTCACCTGGTTCCACAGGCACGAGCGCGTCCTTTCACATTTCAGACACTCAATCTAAAGGTCTTTTATCAAAGATCCTAGAGAAAAAGTTCTGAAATCTGAAAAGAAACAAAAGCTCTTTCTCTGCTATTTCCAAGATGGTAATCTCAAGTCACAAACAGTTGGTGTAAACTGAAGGAACAGGATTTCTATTCTTTCCTTAAAGCTGCACAACACAAGCCAAAATCTGGAAGGAAACCCTTGCGTGATTATTGTCCCCCAGTGATTATCTGAGGCACTGCCTCAAAACTCCAGGAAATCTTAAAAACAGAAGCCATTCATTTCCTGTGTGAAAAAGGAAGAGGGACTTTGGGTACATCCCTCAAAGTGGTTATCAATAAATGACAGAGGTAGCTATTTTTAGGTTTACTGATTACACAGGTTTTTCTTTGCCGTGGACTATAAAATTTCCTAGTCTTTTTAACCCACAAGTGCAATATCAGAAATGTTAGATCATCCTTTGTATAAAGATTGATCCACAAAGAGTATGTTAGTCTTACTCAGAAGCAAGCTCTTTGCAAACAAAATGCTATAGCAAGAATTAGTTTTATTATTGTCGTTGTTGTTATTAGAGAGAGAGCATGAGCAGGGGAAAGGGGCGGTGGGAGAGAGAGAATCCCAAGTAGGCCCCATGCTCAGCACAGAGTCCAACGCGGGGCTTGATCCGAAGACCCTGGGATCATGACCTTGAGCCAAAATCAAGAGTCGAATGCTCAATTAAGTGAGCCACTCAGATGCCCCTATTATTTTTTTTAAATAATCTATACACCCAATGTGGGGCTCAAACTCATAACCCCAAGATGCCAGCCAGGCATCCTGGCAAGAATTAGTTTTAAGGAGGGGGCGCCTGGGTGGCTCAGTCAATTGAGCATCTGACTTTGGCTCAGGTCGTGGTCTCACAGTTTGAGCTCTGCATCAGGCTCTGTGCTGGCAGCTCAGATTCGGTGTGTCCCTCTCTCTCTGCCCCTCCCCCACTCATGATCTTTCTTTCTCTGTCTCTCAAAAATAAATAAATGTTAAAAAATATATATATAATTTTGAGAGACAGAATGAGACATAGTGCAAGTGGGAGAGGGCAGAGAGAGGAGACACGGAATCCAAAGCAGCTCCAGGCTCTGCGCTGTCAGCACAGAGCCCGACACGGGGCTCAAACCCACGAACCATGAGATCATGACCTGAGCTGACATTGGACGCTGAACTGACTGAGCCACCCAAGTGCCCTTGTTTTATTCTAAATAAATGCTGCATATCACATTAGGCAAAACACATTAAAAGATGAAATAAAAATATATTTTCAAAAATTACAACTACTTTCTTACTTTTTAACTAAAATAATGGACTACTCAACCTAGTCCCTGATGACGGGATGGGCATGACCGCCACATGCTGGCTAACGTTCACTGGGGACACAGGATGTGAAGTGTGGGTGCCGACTACGGGGCATGGGGTGGCTTGCGTTTCCATGGGGACACCTCACCGGGCAGAGGCTCCCCGTTCTCACACACCAGGGCCCCCACTCCCGTCTCTTTTCAAACTTCTAAGTCCTGGGTGCATCTACACCTCACTTGACGACACTTAAGGTTTAAGGAGAGAAGGGGCTAAATGACCAGTAGTGGCTCCTCAGAGAGCACGAGCCAGACCCCCACACGCCCCACACCTCAGCAGGCGGCCTACCCTCGGGAGCCGGGCCGGGCGCTTCTCCCCACGAAGGCTGCCCTCGAGCTGCCAACAAGCGCCTTGTGTGACAGAGGCACAGGCAGCTGGCCAAGAAAGGGCCCCACTCTGACCCGGCCAGCACTGAGCAGGATGGAATGCCACTCTCTTCAAGGTCCTTGTGACGACTGAGTGGGGGAAACAAACCCGGGACAACATCCTCGGGAAGAACCTCCTTACGGTAAGCGCTCTGGTGCCAGAGTCACGTGAGAGAGGCCAGTCTTCCTTAGAACTAGCTTCTAATCAGTAGCCAGGAACCAGGCTCGGCACGAAGGCCCACGACCTGGCAGGGCAGGTGGTGTCCCAGCAGCAGGACATCAAACCTGTGATCGGCACAGTCCCTGACGCCCGGATGAGACACGTCCTGTCCGCAGCGGTGAACGCGTTCCTCAAAGTCATCCTGAAACAGTGAAACCTCCAAGCCAACCAGCTGGCGCCGCTGGCACGGTGAACGCACCCAGCCCGGGTCTGCCATCGCTCCTTCCGGCCCGGCGGCGCCTCGCCCCACAACAGGTGCCATTTCTCCCCCAGCAGCACCTGCCTCCCAGGCGGTCTGAACCTGGCTCGCTCCTGCCTCCCTGGACCCCATTCCTGACACAGCGGCCAGTGAGTCTCTGAGGACAGAACCGTCAAAGCCGCAGAAGCTTCAGGGGCCCCTCAGCACACCCAAGATAGAAACCGGTAGAGCCACCAGGCTCGGCCCAGGCTCGGGCGGCCTTCCGGGCCTGTCCCCAAACCTTGCCTGTCCCAGGCACGTGGAGGCACGTGCCCGAAGGTGTTTTCTGACCACCGCTCTAACACCACTTCCCCAAGTCCCAGTTGTGGCCCTTCTTGGCAGCAGAGCCTGGACTTATGTAGGTCAGCGGACATGGACGGCACAGCGGCGCTGGCGCTGGCGGGGCGGGCTCGGCCCCAGCTCTCACGAAGTATCATGAGGGGCCACTAAACCACAGCCAGCCACAGCCACAGGCAAGAGGGTCCTGAGAAGAGTAAATAATCCAATTCAATACACACTGACCAACAGCTATGCGACAGACACAATCTCAAAGTGCAGACGACTGATGAGGGAGACAGACACACAGACCAACACCACCAGATAAATCAACCTTTCAGCCTGGGTCTAAACCAGAGAGCCCCCACGGCAGTTTCGGGCCTCTGAGAAGCAGATGCGAAGACAGGACAGACATGCAGGAGACTCACAGACAGATTTACGCAGGTGAAGGAGGGAGTCGGAGGAGGCCGGAAAGGGGTCTGACAAGATGCAGGTGGGCCCTTGCAGAGGGGAGAGGAAAGGCAGGCAGAGTGGGCAGGAAAAGTCTCCGACTCCACGGAGCTCTGAGAAAGCTTCAGGCCAGTGTGGGATACTTGAGCCAAAGTCCCCAGCAGCAGCCTCAGGGTCCCAGGAAGCAGCCTGCTTTTGTATTCCTGCAATGGAAGTGTGGCCTCAGCAGGAAGCAGGTGTAGAGCCACCACCCAGAGGTGAAGCCATAGGTGGACGTGGCCACTGCCGGGCCCTGAACAACCTACTAAGTCACACTTGAGACTCAAGTCTCACGTCAGCAGGGATTCCACTGGTAGTTTTTTCCTGGCAGTTTGGGCAACAAAGACCAAATTCTGGTTCAGTGGCGCCCTGAGGCACAGGTCTGTCCTGCTGATAGATGGCTTCACTGAATGTGAAAAACTGCTGCCAAAAAGCTAAGTATTCAGTCAACCACAGATGATTCTTCATTTCAGATTGAAAATAGGAGGGGGACGCCTGGGTGGCTCAGTCGGTAAGCGGCCGACTTCAGCTCAGGTCATGATCTCACGGTCCAGGAGTTTGAGCCCCACCTCCAAGCTCAGAGCCTAGAGCCTGCTTCAGTTTGTGTGTCTCCCTCTTGCTATGTCCCTCCCCATCTCATGCTCTCTCTCTCTCTCAAAAAACAAAACAAACAAAAAAAACATTAAAATAAATAAAATAAAATAAAATTGAAAATAGGAGGGCACCTTGGTGGCTCAGTCGGTTGAGCATCTGACTCTTGGTTTGGGCTCAGGCCTGAGGCCCCCTCTGGGTTCTGTGCTGGGTGTGGAGCCTGCTTAAGATTCATTCTCTCTCTCTCTCTCTCTCTCTCTCTGTCTCCCCCTCCCCCCGTGCCTCTCCCACTCACACGTGTGCGCCCTCTCCCTCTCTCACACACACAAAAAAAGTAAAACAAAACAAACTGAAAATAGGGGTGCCTGGCTGGCTTCATCGGCAGAGCATGCGACTCCTGATCTCAGGGTTATGAGTTCTAGCCCACTGTTGGGTGTGTAGCCTACTTAAAATTAAAAATTAAAATAAAAAAATTAAATAAAACTGAAAATAAATACCATGTGTAGTTTTTACTTTTACTAATTAAATAATCATTTGTTAAAACACCTAAACTATGCTAGGTGCTGAGGACATAAAGATGAACAGATCAAAACCTCTTCTTGAAGTGTTTCCTATGAAGTAGCAAAGAAAAACAAGCAAACAAATACAACAGTGTGATAAATCCTACGAGAGGGACACAGTGAGTGTTACGGGGACACAGAAGAGCGGGCACCTAACTGGAGAAGGGTGGGTGGTGTTTCTTAGAGGAAGGCAGAACTTCAAAGAGAAAGTGAAGTTTAAATTTAAGTCCTAAAACAAAGGCAGGAATTCAATAGTACAGAATAGCTGGCAATGAAATGGGCAAAGTTTTAGGATATTAAAACTGAAATGACAGTATTGATATTCTTTTAAAAATGTATAAATCAAAATTCCCTAATAAAATTCATATGTATATACATATGTATTTTTTAACGTTTATTTATTTTTGAAAGAGAGGGAGAAAGACAGAGAGCAAGCAGAGGAGGGGCAGAAAGAGAGGGAGACACGGAATCCGAAGCAGGCTCCAAACTCTGAGCTGTCAGCACAGAGCCTGACTCGGGGCCCAAACTCACAGCCATAAATAAGACCATGACCTGAGCTGAAGCTAGATGCCCAACCGACTGAGCCACCCAGGTGCCCCAAGGAAAAAAACTGTAAAGAGACAACTGTGCTAGGATGATTCACTACAAAAAAAAAAAAAATTCTATAGGAAATATTCTTGAATCATGTAAAGTGGGACATACAAGCTATAATTTTTAGAGTAAAACTTTTTTAAGTATTATTTTTAGAGATTTTTCAAACATGTTTTATAAATTGAAACATCTGAATGATTTTACATATATAAACAGAAATCTTTCTTAGACCAGGCAAAAGCTTAAAAATACGTTACAAAAAGTATAAAGAAAATATAATGACATCTAGTATTTCCTTAAAAACTGTTAGAGTTGCATGGACAGGCACTGCTCAAAGGTTTTAGGCTCAGGACCCCTTAACACCCTTAAAAATTAGTGAGGACCCAGAGAGGTTTTGTTTGTATGTATTATATTGATCAACATTTACCATATTAGAAATTAAAATGGTAAATTTTTTAAAATATTTAATTCACTGAAATTTTTTATAATAAACCATGTTAACATAAATGTATTTTTAATAAAAAGTAATAGATTTCCAAAGCCAAAAACAGTCAATGAATGAGTACAGGTCTTATTTTACTTTTACAGATCTCTTTAGTATCCTGGCTTCATAGAAAACAGTTGGATAGATTCTCTTATCTGTGTCAGCGTTCAGTCTGGTTGCAGCATGTGGCTTCGTGTGAAGTCAAATCCCACCATGCACACACGCACACGCACACACGCAAGTGCACATACGGTGGAAAAGGGAAGCGTGCTTCAGTGGCCTTTTGAGATCATTGTGGATATTCTTCTTCGACACCACACCAGTACAAGTAGGCAAATGGTAGTTTACCACTGAATAGTTGCAATGTAGAGTCCAAAACCATATCAATGACATATGTCGCACTGTCATATGACAACCCAATGATCTTTTGGATGGATCTTTTACCCATGCACACATTCGTAACATGACACATTGATATTTAGAAAACACTGGTTCACAGGCCTCCTGGGTGGCTCTGTCAGTTGAGTGACTTTGGCTCAAGTGATGATGATCTCCAGGTTCCTGAATCCGAGCCCCACATCGGGCTTGCTGCGGTCAGCCTGACAACAGAGCCCGCTTCAGATCCTCTGGCCACCTCTCTCTACTCCTACCCTGCTTGCGCTCTCTCAAAAACAAATAAACATCGAAAAAAGAAAATACTGGTTCACAGAATTATGTAGATCCTCCTAATACTGACACACTTCACTATATAATATCAAATACATGAATACTGCCATTGATCTCATCAAAGAGTATTTAATGTGATGGGAAGTTGTCATGCTTATGGTACAGGCAAGTTTTATAAAATTTAAAATTTTGCTCAAAAGCACAAAAGTATCATTGACCATAAATTCTGGCAGCTGTTCTTTCATTTATGTTCCAGAAAGTGTCCACCAACTATCCAAGTCTCAATAATTACAGTTTATCCATAACCCATTTTTTTCAAGCAAAAATAGCATTGTATGACAAAAGCCACTAATTCATTTTGTAACTCAAAACACACAACCACTGTTCCTCAAAACAGGCCTGTGCATCTCTGTGCAGCGCCTCCCATTTCCTCACCTAGACTATTAACAGGACGAGTATTCAAGGGTTGCGATGTAAGAAATTAATTTTTATTGCTTCATTAATAAAAGGAAGGCTATGTTTAAGTCGAAGTGGGGAGCTGGTGAAGAAAGCAATGATGTCAGGTGACAGGGGCCCTAGCCTCAGTTGGTGCTGGTGCCACATCGCCTGTCCACCATCAGCACAAACAGAGAGAACACACATGACATCTGCGTATTATTATGAAAACAGTCTTCCCTCACAGGCACCCAGAAAGGGCCTCAGGGACCCCCAGATGCTAGTGAACCACTGTTTAGGAACCACTGGCCAATTACTTCTGGAAGGAAACCTACAGAATGGATGGCAGAGAATACCTCTGGAGAGAGGCGGGTGGGGTAGCGCGCGTGCACGCGCACACGCACACACACACACACACACACACACACACTCACTCCACCCTACATTCCTCGGAGTGCTTCATTTCTCTGCCACCTGTACCTGCACAACTTTTTAATACAACCATGTGTAAAGCTGATCCATGAAAAAACAGAGCTAACCCTGACCCCTGACAGCTGGAACATGAGGTAATGTCCAGTGGGCGCTCAATAATCACTGAATGTACAAACAGCAAAGACAAAAAACAAAAAGTGGCGGGAATTCCAAAAGTGGGAGCAAGCTGCTTTCCCAGAAAGTAGCCACATCAGAGATGATCAGGAAAGGCTCCAGATAAGAAGGCATTTGGATCGGGCTTTGATAGATGAAAATAATTTGGTCATGAGAACTTTAATACACCACAAAATATTTACAAAGCATAACACATGTTTATTGATGTAAAGGCATTTTGAAAACAAAGAATTATATCCCAAATAATAAACATTAAAGACATTTAAAGAGGAAAACAGCTTTGTGAAGAAGTCCCTTCCTCTACACACACAGAGCTTTCCTCCTTTTCATGTGCCTGCAGCCAGGCTGAGGCCCCTGCATTAACAGTACAAGAACCAGACTAGAGATAAAGCTTTGAAATAGACCGGTTAACCAGAATAAAGAAACAGGAGTGGAGCAAATGTGGTCTATTGTGTAGGAACTTCCTGTCTAAGCCGCGCAGGCCACTCAAACAAAGCACAAACTTCACACCGCCATCCCTGTGTTTAGGGCAGGTGGGCAGCAACAGCGCCCTGACACCCGACAGCACCGGCTGAGCTGGAGGGAGACGGGAGGTACTTGGACACTGTAACAGGTAAAGCACGAGTGTTTGGGAATTGACTCTTTTCAAAGTCACACTTACACTTCTAATAACCTCACTTTCATCCAATGACATTTTCACATCTTTGAGGAGCCACATGTGTAGAATTCTGTGTTTGTTGCGGGGGGGGGGTAGGGGGAAGGAGGAGTGTCTAAGAAGAGTGGGCTCTGTGGAGCTCCACCTTTCACCCACATATTCGTTTGAAGGAGATTATAACACAGATGCAACAGGCAGGAAAGTTAGGGGGCAAGACCACAATTGTGCCTTAGTCCCGCCTTGGGAATCCGTAACAGAAAGTCAGCAAATCTGCTCTATAGGAAACAATCAGTGCATTCTAAGACCAGAAGCTTCCCTAAGGGCCAAGCCCAATTACAATGGCCAGCGATGAGAAGGCCCCATGATTTTTGAATAAAGGCAGGGGCATACTTTCAACCATCACTGGCGTACAGGCCAAGGGGAAGTTTTGCAGGCATTTCCAGATTCTCCAAGTATCTAGCACTCCCTGCCTCCACAGAGGCAGCACTTTGTGCGTGAAGCTCCTGTGTCCCCTGACCTGCCCAGCACAGCGTCAAGTCTAGGCTTTATGCGAGGTCTCATTCAGACAAACGTGAGCACTGTGAAGTCATCCTATTTGGACGCTACTTCCTTCTGAATGAGAAGTTTATCCCCCCACATAATGGGGGGCAGGGCGGTACAGGACAAAGAGAGGCCCACGGCCTACTTCTACTAGATCAAAAGTTAACAGTGATGACAATGAAACTAACTTGGGTTACTTTAGGACTATATTCATTAATAACACCTTCCTGTAATTATATAAATAAAACACCTTCCCAGTGTCAAAGCATGCTCATGTATGCAGTCGGACTCGGTCTTCACAAGAACTATGGGATGTCAGCAAGGCTGGTGTTCACTTCCTTTTACAGCTGAGCAGACCCAAGTTCATGGCTACTATTATTCAATGGAGAGCCACAGACGCGGACCAGATGCCAGCAACCGTGTAAAGATGCCAAAAGCCTGCCTAAGATGCAGTCCCTATCACAAAGCATCTCCAAGTCCAACAGGGAGGCCCTGTGTCAGCAACAATCGCCACACAGACTGAAAAAGCCAGCTTCAAAGGTGTGGAAACGCCCTGGGGGCAGGGCCCAGCACGACTGTGCCTGGATCATCACCGACCTATTTGGGCCAAAAGAAAGGTGTCAGGCCAGTCTAGGAGCGGGGACACGAGCCAGGCTGCCGCCTCCCAGGCTGCCGCTTCACTCCGTCCGTCCTTTCGAACGCTCTGTCCCTCCTTCCTCAGCTTCAGCTCCGTTTCCAGGTTCCTCTCCACTTACATATAACACAATTCCCTTTACTCATCTGTCCATCCTCCACACAGGTCTGAAATGACGACAGCAGAAACACTTTCAAAAGACCAAAAGCATTTTTCACTGAAGTACTCGTTCTGTCATACAAATCACTGAATTCACTGAGGAAAGGGTCCGATCTCATCTGTCAGCTCCCTGGAAAGCACTCAAACACACAACCACAAACAGGAACGAGGGAACAACAAATCCACGGGAGTGGAAATTAGGAGCAACCTGCACAGACATCTGAGATATAAAAAGTCCAGACTGCATCTACACAATTTTCCCTTGATGAAGAGCTGTAACACGTTCAGGACAGTGTTTCCCATCAGACCCAGGCCTGACTGGAGCTTTTCAGACTTCTCAAGAGCATCTAATCACAAAGAACCCTCAAATCCGCCCACTTCTTACTGCACTTCGATTTTTTTTTAATGTG
Source organism: Suricata suricatta (assembly GCF_006229205.1). Taxonomy (NCBI): domain Eukaryota; kingdom Metazoa; phylum Chordata; class Mammalia; order Carnivora; family Herpestidae; genus Suricata; species Suricata suricatta. Next base: position 293,689 of record NC_043704.1, read on the forward strand.
CCACATATCACACATAGAGCCCTCAAACACGTCAATGCTGAATTCAACCCAGATGCAGGGAGAACAAAGATACCCACCGCCTGCCACCCGGAGGTCGGTGGGATGAAGGGAGCCGGCCCAAGCGAGCGTGTATTTATTTATTAGAAGGTTGTTTCCAAACTTCCCTGCCCCAGCCTGAGTCAAACACATCACCCTGAAACTTGGAGGAAGACTTCCTGGACTAAGAAAAAACGGGCTGTAAAAACCAAAACTGCATGTAAGTTTCAAAATCAGTTACACACGTAGATGCTTTTCTCCGAAGGCTGCAGGGCCGCCCTGATGCTGGGCGAAAACGTGCTCTTTGGCCACGAATCCAACAGAACGTCAGGAGCCAAGACTCGGGCACCAGGTAACACCGGGCCGGGAAGCCGCCCCCCACCTCTGAGGCGGAATCACTCCAGGCTGTTTTTTAACCAACACTTATTGAACTTTTTTTAATTTTTAAGAATTCCAAAAACGGGCAACAACTACCTCCTTCCAAGTGTTAGGCGCTTGGCATATGTTATTTCAGCCCGAACCACCCCGAGCGGCAGGGGCTGTCACAACCCGGCTCTACAGGCGAGGAAACCGGCACACCGGCTGCAGCCGGGCTCCCGGGTCCACACCGCACGCCGGCAGCACTGCCCGGGGGCGGCCACCGTCAGGGAGCCCAGCCCCGCAGCCTAAACCTCGGACACACACCGCCTGCTGCTTGGATCAAACGCGGTCACTCCCGTTGAGACTCGCGTGCTTTAGGCCAAGCCGCGCAAAGCGCAGGACACAGCGACCCGCCGGAAACCCGACGGCGGGGGGCGGAGGAGGGGGATCCGGAGGGGGGATCCGATCTCCGAAGGGGGGCCGCGAGGCGAGGGCCAGGCGGCATCTGGGCCCGGGGCCCGGGGTGAGGGCTGGCGGGAGTCCGGGCTGGAGTCTGGGGTCCCGGGGGCCGAGGTGAAGGTAGGGCGGGGGTCTCGGGGTCCCGGGTGAGGGCCGGGAGGGATCCGGCCCCGGGTCTGGGGTCCCAGGCTGAAGGCGGGGCGGGGATGACGGGAGTCCGGGCTGGGAAGGGGTCCCGGGGCGGGCGGGGGTTGGGGGGCGAGGGCAGGGCGGGATGCAGGCCAGGGTCCCGGGGTCCGAGGCGGGGGTCTCGGGATCCGAGGTGAGGAAAGGGCAGGGGTCCCAGGGTGAGGGGTGACGGGTGAGGGCAGGGCGGGATCCGGGCTGGGGACTGCCGTCCCGGGGTCTGAGGTGAGCGCCGGGAAGGGGTCTCGGGGTCA
>NC_043704.1:295083-319104 GCF_006229205.1 Suricata suricatta
GACACCCTGCGCGCCCCCGACCGCCTGGCAAGCCCTACGTGGAGTGCGCGTGCGCGGCGAGAAGGGCGGGAGGGAGAGTGCGCGTGCGCGGCAGGTCGTGGGCGGGGCTTGGTGTCCCCGGCCCGCCCAGCAACACAGAGGACTCGCTCCCATTGGCCCGGAGGATGCAGCGAGGGCCCTGCGGGGTCCCATTGGAAAAGGCCGGCAGACAAGTCACCTGAGCCCAGTTCCTTGCTTGGGTCGTCTAGCACCCGCTGGATTCCGAGGTGGCCTCCTTGCTGGGCCGGGGTCTCAGACCTCTGGCGGGGACTCCCGTCCGAGTTTGGGGTCTGGGGCCCAGGGGGGCTGCCCAGGCACTGCCCACTGGGATGAGAACAGCCAGTCAGTTCATGTGTGACCCTGCAGGCCCTGTAAGCGGTCCCTTCCTTCAGCTTCACTCTTGGAGCTTTTCATGGATTCCCAGTAGCCTTGCTAGGACAGCCTCTGCACACTTTGAATGCCCTGGCTTTGCATCCTGCTGCGGTAGTAGCAGAGATTTACATGGGCCGCCTTGTGAGCCAGACATTTCCCCCAGGGGTTTTGTATGTGTTAGCTCATTTACTTTTCAAAACAGCTGTAGAAGGTATAGTATTGACCAGGAATGAACTCCAGCAGCCATTTCAGACCACGAGGTGACCTTAGGAAGTGGGAAGACAGGTACAGGGGAACAACTAAACAGGAACCTGAGGGCTTTGCTGGAGCTGAACCGAGAGACCCACAGGAGTCCTGAAGGAGCCTGTCCCCAGCACGTAACAGGGAAGGGGAGCCGCAAGGGTGGTGGGCTGTCGTGGACGTGGATGCAGGCTACCGGGCGCCCCCTGCCGGAGGTCGTATCCTTCCTGGAGCCATCCACATCTGGGGACCGAATGAATGAAGCAAGGCTATAAAGACTGGCCACTTGGGCCCAACACAGGGCACCTCTGGGAGCAGAACCAGCCCCAGAGCACACCAGACTGGCCTTCGGACACGTCGGACCATCTAGCATCTGCTTGTGGAGAAGCCATCCTGCAACAGTTTGAGGAGGAGCGAGGAGGAGCGAGTGAAAAAGATGGGCTGCATCCCTCACCCTTGGGTGGGGGGAGCACTCACAGCCCCTTTGGTGTGATCACTGATTTTTCACCAGCTTTGGAGAGCGTGAACCAGTGAAAAGGTAAAATGGAACACTGAGTGGGTGATGTATTAAGCCTTTTACATCCTAGTAGCTGTAAGGAAGGATAATGGAACTGGACTGCCATTCCTTACTGATACTCTTAAGAAAAACAACAGACAGCTGATGGCTGACAACTGACAACTGAAAGCCAACTGGAGTCCCTTTGGTGGCATGTAACGAAACCATCTCCCGCACTGAGATCATAAAGACCAGGGCTGGGGCACCTGGGCAGCTCAGTTGGTTAAGCGTCCGACTCTCGATTTAGGCTCAGGTTATGATCTCACAGTTTGGTTCATGGCATTCTCTCTGTCTCTCTGCCACTCCCCCACTTGCTGGCTCTCAAAAATAAGCAGATATTGAAGAAAAAAAAAACCCCGAAAAGACTAGGGCCATGCCCAGGAATTAATACCTCAAAGATGGGAAACACCCAACCAAGGCTGTTCTGTATTGCTAAGTTTGGGACCCTGGCTGGGAAAAGCTGGGCTCGGAGATACTTGATATCTGGGCAGATACCCTCAAAGGCCATCACTCCCCAGACTACCATGAACCTTTGGAACCTGCCCATGTGGCTTACCTATCCCTATCAACCTAACACTCCTGCCCCTCACCTACTGGACACTAGGCATATCATTATGGTGATTTTTTTTTTTGGCATTATTAGCTGGAAACATGAGATAGAAAGGGGATTATAGTCCCCTCCTCCTCAAAAGAATGGTGTATCAGTTTGCTAGGGCTGCAGTAACAGTCGCACAAACAGGTTGGCTTACCAGGAATGTACTGTCTCACAATTCTGGAGGCCAGGGGGGGGCACCCGCCTGGCTCATGCAGAAGAGCGTGTGACTCTTGATCTAGGGGGTCATGAGTTCAAGCCCCATGCTGGGGTTAGAGATTACTGAAAAACAAACAAAAAAACCTTTAAAAACATGACAGCATGGTTGGCTCCTTCCACGAGCGGTGAGCTGTGAGAAGCTGGCATTCCTCCCTGCAAGTTTCTGAGGCCTTGCTGGCAGTGTTTGGTGGTCCTTGGCTTGTGGGCACATCATGCCAATCTCTGCCTTCATGTTCATAGCTGTTCCCCCACGTGCATGTCTGTTTATGTGGTCAAATTCCCCCTGCTTATAAGGACACTAGTCACACTGAATTAGAGCCCACCCTAATGAATTCATCTAAACTTGATCATCTGCAAAGAGCCTACTTCCAAATAAGGTCACATTCACAGGTGCCGGGGGTTAGTACTTCAACAGCTTTTCCGAGAGGAGGTTGGGAATCAGTTCAACCCATAACAAGCTGTAAGATGCAGCCAACAGCACTGCCGGGGCCTGGGAGCGTTTGTTGGGGCTGCATTATGCGTGTGCTTACTGAGTGGCTGAATCCAGCAGCACGGCCCTTGCCGAAATCAAAAGGGAGCTGCGATGTAAAACTGGGTAGAAGGGTTTATGGACTTCTCAGCAATCTTCTAAGATAGGGGATTTAGCACCTGCACAAAAAGGGCTGCAAGCTTGCTGAAGGGGTGGCTGTTAGCATGGTGGTGTGTCCAGTGCTGCATGACAAATCACTGCGCGCTTAGCGGCTTAGAACAACAAGAATCCTCTCGATTATTCATTTCCTCAAATGTCTGACAACTGATGTTGGCCCCCAGACTATGGGACATGTGGAAGATACAGTTTTGCCTGAAGGCTATGTTAACTCTTGCCTTCTGTCATGGTCCAGAGATCAGGACCAGTTAGACATCCTGGACACGATTACGTTGTTCCATTACATCAGTAACATCATGTTGATTGGCCAGAAGAGCAAGGAGCGGAGAAGATGCTGGAGACCTTGGTAAGATACAAATACTCCAGAGAGGAAATAATGAAGAGTCAGGGACCTGCTGCATCAATAATATTTTTAGGAATCCAGTGGTCAGCAGTAGCCCAGGGCATCCCTTCCGAAAGTAAGAAGACAATGATTGCGTCTTGCACCTTCAACCACTGGAAAGCAAGACACGATTGGACGCCTTCAGATTCCAGAAGTACCACGTTCTACCCTTAGGAATATAGTTCAGATAAAATAATGGGTAATTTGGAAAACTGTCAGCTTTGAGAAAAGCCCAGAACTTTGATATCCAGATACTTGGATCATCATCATGCTACTTGTGTTAGAGCGGCCCATACGGGGTGCAGGTACTTCATGGGGGTCAGCATAGGTCAAGGCTGTGATGCAAGCAGCTATGCTACCCGAGTCGTGCGGTCTAGCAGGTGGTATTGGCGGTGAGGAACAATGCAGTGTGGCGTTTCTAGCATGGAGATTCACAACTCAGGACCCTGAGGGTCTGACATACCACTTGGAGCAGAGAATGTATGTTTTGTGACGGGAAAATACCCGTTGTGCTACTGTGTTCTGATAGAGATGGAACATCTGAACTTGGGACACCAGCTCACCATGCAGCCAAACTGCGCGTTATGAGATGAGTGCTATCAAAGTCACCAAGCCGTAAAGTCAGCTGGGCCCAGCACAACCCCTCGTAAGATGGAAGTAGTACATCTAGGACTGAACATGGGAAGGTAGAAGTCACAGGTGAGGGCAGAACAGGAAGCCCAGACCCCATGGCACCCCCTGCTGTTGTACGAGAGAGCCACCCCATCATCCCGCATCTGTGATTATACAGGGCGGCCTTGATGACCAATTGACAAAGAAGGAAGAATCTTGAGCTTGGTTCATAAATGGGTTGGCTTGGGGGGCGCCTGGGTGACTCAGTTAAGCGGACAACTCTTGATTTCAGCTCAGCTCATGATCTCACCGTTCATGAGTTCGAGCCCCACATCGGGTCCTGGGCTGCCACTACAGAGCCTCCTTGGGATTCTCTCTCTCCCTCACTCTTTGCCCCTCCCCCACTTGCTCTCTCCCCAGCTAACTGGGTAGCTGGGTGAGTTCAAACCACACACGGACAGCAGCTACACTGCAGCCTCACTTGGGGCAGGGGGAGGCTTATAAGACTGTAGCAACGGCATATCCTCCCAAATGGCAAAGTCATTAACTTTTTTAAATGTGACACGTGAACCATGGACAGTGTTGGGTGACCTGGGTGGCCGGCTTAAGGCCTTGAACAAAAACAGTTCAAAGCTAGGACAAGGAGGTCTGTGACGCAGCATGAAGGCAGACTTACTAGAATAGGCACCAAGTGGATGGTCTTTGTATAAAACGTTAATGCCTAGAGAGCATCCATAAAGGAAGGATTAAATCACCAAGTACATGGAATGCCTCGGCCAGCTGACATCGGATGGCCGTTCTCACTGGGCACAAGGACAAAGTGGCCACGGTCGTAGAGCGGAGGCTGGTAGCGGGCCCAGCAGTGGGAGTTCTCTGACCAAGGCTGATGTAGCCACCATCTGCCACTGAGTGTCTGACCTGCCAGCAGAAGAGACCAATGCTGAGCTCCCATTATGGCTCCTGACCTTGAGAAGGTCAATCAACCAACTTCACTGTACTGGAACTTTCATTCTGGAAAGGGCAGTTCATTTTCACAGGAATAGATTCATATTCTATATATGTTTGGGCTTCCTGCCCGCAAATATCAGCCAGCAGGGGCTTAAGCAGTGTTTGTTCCAGTGCCACAGGATCCCATATGGCTTCCAATCAAACAGCACTCACTTCACAGCACAGGAAGTGCGGGACCATGAGATCCGCCGCCTGAGAGCACCAGGCCAGCCAGCCACAGGCACAGCTGTAGTGCCGAGTTGGGAGTTAACATTCCGCAAAGACGTTCTGGCCTGTGTGTGCCTCTGTGTCCCCAGAAGGAAGGATACACGAGCTGAAATCCAGGGGTGGCAACAGTAGTGACCCCATTTACCATCACTCCTTACTGGGGCACTCTGTGCTTCCTGTCTTCCCAAGTTCAGACCCTCACCAGGGAACATACCAACTGTCCCACTGGATCGCAAACTATGGAGGTCCGGAAACCTTGGTCTAGGAATGAGCAGGCCAGAGGAGTCACCGTCTTGGCAGTGGAGAAGGGAGGGCAGCTCTTGCGTGAATTACAAATGGGGACTATGTGGAACCCAGGTGATCCGTGTGGGCGCCTCGGGTACTCCTCTGACTAACTATGATTAAGAAACCAAAGAGTTCAAACACTAACTCTAGAAGACGTATGCAGCCCTGTTTACCGCCGCTGTACCTGTAATAACCGACGTATGGAAGCGGCCTCACGCAGCCACTGCCTTCGGCTGCCCACTGACCAATGAGTGGATAAAGAAGTGGTGTGTACATAGTGGAATTCCACTCGGCCGTAAAAAAGAGTGAACCCTTGCCATGCACTACAACATGGATGGAACTCAAACCCTATTATGCTAAGTGAAGGAAGTTAGGCAGAGAAAAGACACAGACCATATGATTTCACTTATATGAACTAAAGCAAAACAAACAAGAGAACAGACTCATAAATACAGGAACCGGTTGCTGCCCCAGGGGAGGCGGGGTGGGGGGGAACGGGGGAAATAGAAGGGGATGAAGAGGTACAAACTTGCGGTGGTAGAATATATGAGTCATGGGGATGAGAAGTACAGCATAGGGAAGAGTCAATAATATAACAGCCTTGTGCGGTGACAGATGGTGATAATGTGTACAATTGTTGAATCACGATGTTGTGCGCCTGAAACTGATATAACATCGTGTATCAACTATACTTCAATTTAAAATAAAAACACATAAGAAATAAAAGCATAAGCTAAAAACATTTTATTCCATCAAAAATTTAAAACGAGGGGCAGCCAGCTGGCTCAGTCAGTAGGGCATGGAACTCTTGATCTCAGAGCTGTGAGTTCAAGGACCAGGTTGGGCACAGAGACTATGTAAAAATATTGAATATAGAAATCAGAATGCATTAGAAAAAAAGAAGCCCAAGGAATTCAACTTGCACCTGTAATGAAAGGGTATGCCTCTATTCACAGATTCCTGCCGTCTGGCTGCCAGGGAGGGAGCGGGTACACGTGCCACACTCCTTTCACACATTCCCTCAAACTTGTAAGAGGTTTCTCATGCTGGTGCCGAGAGCCCTCCGCAGCCACTCCCCTCTGCGGTCAAGGCTATTTTCCCAGCCGATGGGATACGTGATGTCAGGTTACAAACTGGCCCCCATGTGTGGAGCGGAAGGAGAGACCCAAGGAAGAGGCGGACACTTCAGGTTGGCAGGTAGCAGCCCAAAAAGCAAGTAACTTCCTTACGAGGCCGGTCTCGGGCAGACGTCAGACAGGCAGACCTCCGCACCCACCTGCGGGGCCCTCGAAGCTTTACAGGAGGCCTTCACTGGATTCGGTCCTATATACGATCCAGGTGGTGTCAACAAGGCGATGCCCTCGGAGCAGTTCCCACGGTGGCCACAGTGGGCGGTGCGTACGTCCCAAGGACAGGGAGGGCGTGAAGAGCCTCCACTTGCGCACGTCCAGCTCACAGGCAGCCACAGCCTCGCGATGGCCTCCCCCCACCAGTGAGTCCTAGTGGGAGCTGGCCCTGCACTTCCGTGGCCTGAGAGCAGCCGGGCAGGGCTGCAGCCGGGTGGGACGCTCCGAGAGTCCGTGGGTGCCGGTGCCGCCGGATGCATCGCGGGCACGGAGCCCGATTCACACCTGGAATGTGTGTCTCTTTCCGGGCTGGCAGATCTCTGCCTCCTCGGTGACGCAGGGAGCCAGGCTGCCACCTCACCGTCTCAGCACCGGCATTCTGGCAGCAACGCAGTCGCTAAGTGGCAGAAGCCAAATGGAAATCTTCCAAAATCCACCCTAAGCTGGGTGGTGGAGGGGCGCCTGTCCACTCCCGGGTGACGCCGGCATCTGCAGCACAAACCTGTTCTTTCCTGTTCTGTCAGCGGGTCACAGGAACTTCCCAGGAGCCCAGAGCCCGGTGGGGGCAGGGAGGCGGAAAACCCCGCACCGCTCACTCCGGGCGTTCGGGTCTGTCCAGGCCCAGTGTTGTGTGTCCTCCAGCGGGACAGCATTAGCCGGTGGCAGGGAGCCCTGGGAGGTGACGGGGTGCAGGAGGTCACGGGAGTGAGGCCTGCACGGCTGGGCTCAGCGCCTTCCAAGCCAGAGGGCTCGCTTCCCCTCCCCACACTCCGCTGCCTGTTTGCACCCTGAGCGGCCTCCCGGAGCCCCGCCAGGCTGGCACCCTCATCCTGGGCCGCCAGCCTCCACAACGGCGAGAGATACATTTTTGTTGTTCGTAGGCATTTCGTGAGAGCAGCCCAGGCTGAGCCCGCACCGTGCGCGGGCCCCATGGGACGCGGTGCACGCCGCCTCCTGCCTGGGCAGGCCTCTGCGTCTCTCCGGGGACCAACCCCCCCCCCCACCACGGGCCCAAAAGCAACAGCAGTGGATAAACGGTCTGTACTCAGGCTCCCGCATTACTTTCTCCTCAGTACCAATCAGAAAGGACCATCAGTTCCGTTTCAGCAGACGGGCAGCAGCGTCTGCCACCATCTCCTCTCAGGGTCCCTGTTTGGACATCAGAACTCTGATCCACTCCACTGAAAACATCACAGTAACAGGTCCGAGTGAACAAAGTAGCAAGAGATGTGCTGGCCGTGACGCAGGTCCCGTTCAAAGTTGGGGCCGCCGCTGTGGCCACTTCTGGGGGTCGGGGAACCTGCAGAACGGCATGTGTCCCTTGCAGTGTCAGAGGCAAACAGCCGCGCTCTGCACCGCCTCCGACGGGGTTTGGCTTGTTTGGGCCCAGTGTGCACGCTGAGGAAGCCCCAGGACACTAGCTTCCCCGCAGACCGGGACCAGCACGGGCCTGCAGCTTGGACACAGGCCGTCAGGCACCAAGTCAGCCAGTGCAAGACGGCGGGCGCTGGCGCACTTGGACGCCCCGTCGGGGCAGACCACTAGGCTCCTCCTGTTGCCCACTCAGTTTCCATTAGAGAAACATCAGTTACCCTCGGATCCTGGCAGAGACCAAACTCCGGCCCAAACAGCACACAGCTCAGGCTGCACGTCGTACCCTGGGTGTGGCCTGAGGGCTGAGCCATGAGGACGGCAGGTGCTGATCACCTCAAGTGCTACTGATATGAGGGGTAATGAAAATATATAGATTTGGTCTTTGCTGTTGGTTTCCTGGCTCCTAGAACCCTTGGAATTCCCTAATAAGACTACCCTTTGGTTACAATAGCTCCCTTTGACCATATCTGAATTTTTAAGTAATGGGCTGGCTCCTGGTGGGGCCCCCCAGATGGCTCCAGGATGGGGGCCGGTCACCAGCAGGGCGGGGCTGGAGGTGGCCTTCAGTCACGTGGCAGGTAGTCATGACATCATGAAGCCCTGATAGAGGTGGGGGGGTCCCGCAGGTCGGTGAGCATCCTGACGAGCTAAGAGGGTGGCACGCGCACAGAGGGCGGGGGAGCTGTCCTGCACGTCACTTCCGCGCACGGCGTCATTCTGGCCAATCACTAAACCTGAGGGGGGAGTTGTGAAAAAAGCCGCATTTGTGGTTGGCGGAAGTGTGAGTGGCCCGGGGGCCCCACTTAACAGCTTAGTGTCTCAAGGAGGGGGCAGTCTCCGCCAACTCCAGGAGGTGTCAGAATTCACGTGTCAAACATAAATTGCATGAACAGGTGGCCTGGGTTCCCACTGAACCTCCCCTGAGTTGTCCCCATGCCGCTGTCCACTCCTGTTTGGATGTGCCTTTGCTTTTTCTTGCCCAAAGCTCATTTGTGGACCCCCCCGATTTGTGTCCCCACCCCTGCCTCTTAGTGCGGCGTTCCCTGGGGCCGTTAGCCCCCATCACTCGGAAGTAGGTCTCGCGGTGGGCGGTGCCAGGCCGGCCGTCTCAAGATGCCCCTCGCGGGCCGTTCCTCCTACAACAGGCGGGGGCGGGGGTAGCTGTAGGCGAGCGGGGCGACGAGGCCCTGTCACTGTGACGCCAACGACTCCTGAGGACTTTCTGCTTCTCATCCTATGACACTGGGCTCTGCTGTCCCAAGGGAGCTGCTCCTCCCAGACAATGGTCCCTGTGAACAAGACTGGACTGTCGCTTGCGGAGACGGGGTTACTATGCTGGCTGGTGTGACTGACCCCGAGCACCCGGGGCAGCTGGATGGCCAGTCCACAGTGAGGACAGGAAAACCCGCATGGACTCTGGTGTCTTCACCAGGCATCTCTTGGTGCTCAGTACTTTCGGACTCAGCGGTAAGAGGAGAGAATAAGGGAAGGCTTCTAAAGCCAGGACCGGTGTGATCTCCTACCTTTCTGGAAGGGAAGCTTGTATCATCCAACCAGCCAAGGTGCTGGCTGAGGACCAAGAAACAAGGCCTCGTGACCCCCTGCGGAGCAGGGGCACCTCCCCCACTTCGCGAGACAAGCCGGGCACGTCAGCTGCGCCACGTCGTGAAGGGCCGACTCAGTCCTGCGGGGGCCGTCTTCCCTGGAGGGCAGCACCAACGGGACCCAGCGCCGTGTGGGCCACCGTGTGGGCCACCATGTGGGCCGTGGAGGCCCCAGGCCACCGCTGCACACGCCTCGAACACCAGGCAGTGGGCAGGTCACGCCTCAGTCACCGGGTGCACGGGAGGCAAGGGCCGGCGGGGCCGCCCCGGGCTCCCGTGTCTGCTCTCGGCCGGCAGGAGGGCAAGAGGGCAAAGATGGGCATTTCTCTGGCGGCTGACGCATCTCCTTCATGTGGTCGGTCCTGCAAGAGGGCCCTGTGCCCGGGTCCCCGCTACAACTCCCAGGACCCGCCGGGCCCGGGCATTATATGAGCCAGATTCAGTATGTTACAAAGATTTTGCCATGTTTACTTGGTCCATATCCGTGTGTATTTTTTCCTAACCACAGAACCATCTCAGAGCGCATGCGACAGGCTGCGGGCCCTTTGTAACTCGCACCATTCTGTTACAGAACTGTCAGCACACCCGAGAACTAAAATTCCCTTACGGTCTGCTATCCAGTACAGATTCACGTGCACCCCCAGTTACCCCCAAAACCTTACCCTCACTTAGGAACTACACTTCACACCCATCCGTTGGGTGTGTCTCCCGTTTCCTCTCACCTCGAACAGGCCCTCGGCAGTGCTGTTCGTCCGAGGAGATGGGGTGAATCTCTCCGAGGCTAGCTCATGTTCGGGGGCGCCCGCGCGGTTCCGGCGGCCGAGCACCCGACTCTGGCCAGGTCGTGACCTCACGGTTTGGGAGTCCGAGCCCCGCCGTGGGCTCCATGCTGTCAGCTTCAGATCCTGTCTGGTCTCTGTACCTTCCCTGCTGACGCTGTCCTCTCCTCTCCGGAATAAACAGAACATTTAGAACACCCCACGTTGCCTTTCTCCTCACGGTCTCACGGAATTTGCTCCTCCGTTTACAGAGCGGGGCAGCCGCAGACCCCGTGCAGTGCACGCGTCACCACGCTCAGCGAACGCCAGGTCACCGAGCTCTCAGGACCCGCCTGATCACGGTGCCCCGGGCTGCAGAACGGTGGCTCTCCGATGGGGCCGTCCCCCTCCTCACTGATTAGCTGGCCCCTTTCCATGAGGAGAACGTTCCCTTGCCCACGAGGCTGACCTGCCGGTCCTCCGTGGAAAGCAGGGTGGACGCGTCTTTCTCTTCAATGACCAGCTCCCACCCGAACTGAGCTGGTGTGACCGTCACTTCTGCCGGCGGCTCTAAACGAGCCCTCCCGCGCGGACGTTTGTTCCGGATCGGAGAGCCAGCCGGTCACTAGTCTCGATGCAGAACTGGAGGCAGCCACTTGCGGACCGGCGGCAGCCGGCAGCGGAGCCCGGGCTCGGCAGGAAGCACACAAAGCGCAGGCGCGCCCGCGCTCAGGGCTGGCAGGAAGCTCTCCCGTGGGAGCACGCCGTGATGCAGAACGCGTGGCTCTACGCTAAGACTATGCCCGGCGGGACAAATGTCATGTTCAGAGGTCCTGGAACCACACAGACACTCACCGAAGAAACCACGTGAGGCCGAGCGACGGCCGGCGGCTCCGCTTCCCCAGCGAGGAGCACCTTGCGTCCCGCCGGGAGTCCTGACCGCCCGGAACGCCCGGCCTAGGTTTCGGTTTTCTGCTGCTGCTAGAGCAAACTGGATAAAACGGAAACACAACACAAAGGCCATTCACAAATAAAGTAGTGCTGGACTTTTATTCCTTTTGGTTTTTGTGCATTTTTGTTTTTAAACCAAGTCCCCATCCGTACACGTTAAGGAAACAAACAGGAGGCCAGTCTCTGCTTCCTGCCTGGGGGCGGGCTGCAGGAGCGCACACGTCACCCCGGGGGGCGAGGCGCTGCCGCACGCGCCGACGTGGCCAAGGACACCCCTGCTCGGCACGCACTCAGCAAACAGGTGACAGGAACGAGCCGTGCTGGGGGCTGGCGCCTCAGGCACGTGAGGAGACCGGGCGCTGCCCAGACCCCACGCCACAAGCTTTCCTTAGAAAAAGGAAAAAAACCCAATCTTTTCCTCAAGTTGAATTGTTGTAGGTAAAAGCCGCAAGGATTTTATTCACTGTTTAACTTCCTGGTGGCAGGATTTCTTTGAAGTAGAATCTAAAAATAAAGAAAAATGACGTAGCAATTCGTTAGAAGTCTCCATGTGTCTTTTAAGAATTTCATAATTTGGAAACAGCATCACAGAATTAATCTCATTTATGGTGAAAATAAGAATTACAAGCCAAAATATACAGTGGTTTAAACTATGTTAATAAGCACCCCCCACAAACTCGATCCTGAAACACAGCACGTGTTCCCTGTGAGCACAGCACGGAGCAGGCCAGCCCGTGGCTGAGCCAGCGGACCCGGTCCTCATGCTCGCGACGGCTCACGCGCTTCCGGGGGCCTCCACTCACGACCCTCCCAGTGATGGCTAATGGTCAAGTCTGCAAGGACCACCACCTACGCAGCCGAACGCTAGAGCCCCTGCTGCGTTACTTTACGTCCCTAGGGCCCAGCGGATTATTCTAGAAAACAGGGAAGACCTTTCATTACCTGGTGGGGCCCCGCCCAGTGTTTGCTGGATCATCTCTAGATGATGAATATATTCTGTCAATGAATGCTCGGGGTCTTGAGAAGCAGCCAGGGATCTTTCTGATTTTGAATCTGAGGATGCAGCAGATCTTCAAACAAACAAACAACAAACAAACAAACACATAAATACCACCAAGAGACAAAACAAGAGCGAAGTCAGCACCCAGTGGGCAGATAGGCAGCAGGAACAGGGGGGAGCAGACAGCCATTGCCTTCATATCCTTGACCACGAAAAAAAAAGTGAAATACGTACGAATGTGTGTGCATTCGCTTGTTTGTTTAGGTTACTTTGACATATTTGCATATTTATGTGTGTATGCATGCATGTACCTACGTAAACTCTACACCCAATGTGGGGCACGAACTCACGACCCTGAGAAGGAGAGTCGCATGCCCTACTGACTGAGCCAGGCAGGTGCCCCAAAAGGAAGGCATTTTTAAAAAGTGCTACACAAGGCTTTTAAAAATCAACTTCTATAAAGTGTCTCAGACTAAGCTGAGCCAAACTCACCGCGCTCTGACTTCACTCACAAAATCCGCACGTACGGGTCTTTCACCCCAGCCGGCTTCGGCCCCGCTGTTTCTCAGACCCGCCCCTTCTTTGTTCCCTGTGACCCAACCACCCATGGGCCCTTACTGACGGTCCCAAACTGTCCCCCTCACTGGAGGCACAACCCACCCCTTCCGGTCTCTACTCAGCCTCCTTCCTCTCAGTCCTCTGCTGTCACTCCCTGTCAGGGTAGGGACACGTCCTACTCATCCTTGCCCTGTCCACATCAGAGGCCTCGGCCACCAAACCAGGAACCTCTGCCTTCCCCACACAGAGCTGGGCCTCCGGGGCCCCACGGACTCATGTGCAGTCCCTGCCTTGCTCGTGGCCCGGCCAAAGCCGGAACTTTCATGATGCGTGTCCCCGAGGAGCCCGCCTGTTGGTGCAATGTCAGCAGCACAGGAGACCAAGAGCCGGAGCGGGCGCCTGCGGCTGGGCTGCCCCGAGGCGCAACGGTGGGGCCTGTGCGTCCCGCAGCGTCTCTGCTGTCGGGACGGCGACGCCACCCTCCTAAGTGTGGTCTGCCAGAGATGCCGCCGTCAGCCAGGGACACGGGGTGAGGGAGCGAGCGCCGGCCACGGGCACCGTGGAGACCGTGCTCCACCCTACGAGCGGAGCACACTCTGCAAAGCTCGCTCGGAGAAGCAGAAGATTCTGGATGTGTGCAAACACCGCACAAAGATGCACACTGACTCCGCTGTACGCTGTAAGGCTGTTACAAGTCCCGCAGGTCATGTTGTTGGAAGAACTACATAAACGGCCCCGGCTCTAGATTTCCTCGCTCCAGCGTCTGGACGGGATGTTCCCACGCTTCAGTCTGCAGAACTCCGAGGTCAGCACCTGGCTGAGAGTCCCCGGGCTGGGAAAACACCCTGTGGGGACAGGCGGGGCGGCGTCCCACCACCCCACCAGGGCCTCAGGGTGGGCAGATCCCACAGAGCCCTGGCTCAAGCCCTCAGGCCGTTACGGAAAGTTCCCTCACTTTAAGTTTTAGACAAAATTGTATTCTAGCATCCCGCCACAAGTTCTTTTTTTTTTTTTTTTAAAGAAAAGGGTTTTTCCTCCAAAATATCCTATGGATATTTAACTGTGTTGCTGTGATAGCTCAACTGCCAACCGAGGGCTAAGTGTGGAGACAACATCAGGCGTGCGGAACCCCAACCCCAGGGAGCAGACCGCGGCGAGCCCCCAGCGGAGACGGCCCGAGCACACCAGCTGCTCCACAGCGCGGGCCCGCCTGCGGGGAGAACGCAGCCTCGAAGGACACTCACCTGTCCCTCCTGCGCGGGGAGGCTCTCGGCACAGGGTCCCCGGCGTGGCTGGAGGACACGTCCCGGGTTGGGGGGGACGCACCGGTGTCGGGTGGAAGCTGCTGCCGCTGCGGCGCCGGGAACCCTTCCCCCACGATCGTTTGCCAGCAGAGGGTTAGGAAAGAGACGGATGCCTGTTAGTAGGAAGGCCCCTCTACCAAAACTTAAGCTTCTGCATGGCAATTTCAAAAATTTTTAAAATACCTTATTTATAAAAATTATACTTTAAAGATAAAAAAAAGTTTTTTAATGTTTATTTTTGAAAGAAAAAGAGACAGAGCATGAGCAGGGGAGGGGTAGAGAGAGAGGGAGGCACAGAATCCGAAGCAGCTCCGGGATCTGAGCTGTCAGCACAGAACCTGACGCGGGGCTCGAACCCACGAACTGTGAGATCATGACCCGAGCCGAAGTCGGACGCTTAACCGACTGAGCCACCCAGGCGCCCCTAAATTTTCTTTTTGTTTTAGGCAATCTCTACACCCAATGTGGGGCTTGAACTCACAACCCTGAGATCAGAATTACATCCTCCACCAACTGAGCCAGCCAGGCAAAATTATTTAGTGTCCGACTCTTGATTTCAGCTTAGGTCACGATCTCTCGCTGGCGGGATCGAGCCCTGCCACAGGCTCCACACTGAGCTATTTAAAATCGTCTCTCTCCCGCTGCGCCTCTTCCCCCTGGTGCACTCCTTCTTTAAAATAAAAACAAATGAATGCATGAAGAAATGAATGAATGAATTTGTCGGATTGTTATTTAAAAAAAAAAAAAGGTCTAGAAGAATCCTGAATTTTGATCACCAGTGTTTTGCCCCTGCCCGCGGGGCTGACCTGACCCCAGCATGCATGCGGGCAGTGCCCCCAGCGGAGCCTGGGGTGCGTTGGGGGGGGGGTGTTCGTCCACCCCACTTTGAGGAGAGGTCTCCAAAGAGGGAGAGGCAGAACCCTGGGGACCACCAGGTGTACCTGGTGTAGGAGAAACTCTCCTCAAGTCCTGAAGGTTTAAAAGCCATTTTTATTTCATAAAGTAACAATTAACAGGTAGGAACCAAAGCTAATCAGTGACCAGGGAGGCTCAGCCGCCTGACGGCTGACTGGGGCCCAGGTGTGGCTGAGCCAAGGACAGACGCGGCTGTACCAAGCAGAACATCACTTGGTTTTGGACAGTAAGATGGACGTTCTACTAAATGAGTTAGAAATCAACATATTGAGCATTTCTGCATTCTTTCAACCGTTGACTGTGTAAACCCTGGTTTTCCTGCGCTTTCCGACATTAAAGCCATTTTCCTTCTGATGCCACCTGGCCTTGCTCACAGCACGCACGGCTTGGCATCTGCTCTACTGCGTGCCCGCTGGGCTCGGCCGGCACCTGGCTGCCAGCAGACGGGGGGCGGGGGGCCCACCTGGGCGGGCCGCTCGGCCGTGCACAACAGCTCCTTTCCGGTCTGCTTCTTGCCATTTCTTAACCAAAAAACGTAGTCTACAAAGGAAATAAAAGGACACGAAACATTGAAAAGGAGAGCAAACAGGAGTGAAAAGAACAATGAAAATTCAGCCGTGATCGACAACTAGAATCAGACTCCGGAGGCCCCACTGCCCCTGTGGTGACTTGATGCCTGTGCCCCCCGCCCCCACCGATGCCCACCGTCCCGGGGATCACAGACCCCAGTTCAAATCACTCTGCGACACCCGCTCCCTTCCTCACCAACGCCACCTGATGGCTCAAGGCCAAAGGGGCACAGACAGAAGCCTTTGCCCTCAGGAGCTCTTGGTCAGACAGGGGGAGGAGTGCCAGGTCAGTGCGCTGTGGGGCTCCCTGGCTCCTCCCGGGACGGCCCCTCTGTGGCTTGTGACCGCCCCCTGCCCGCCGCCCCTCTGACCACGGGCCTCTCGGAAAGCACTTCCACTGGGCATCAAAACCACCGCTGCTGAAAATGCTCCTCCGTCTGACAGGGATGTGGGGGCCGGGCCTGGGCCTGCTCACCGGCCTCACGTAGCATCCACCCAGCTGGCACAGGGAGTTGTGTCCAGAAATGCAGAATGGATGGACGGACAGATGGACAGATGGATGGTGGGAGTGGTTTCTGGTCAGAACTCAGAGGTGAGGGGACTAAGTGCCCTGAGGCTGAGGGCCGAGAGCAGGAGAGCAGGACCCTGCCGGGTGGGACTGGCTGGTGGCTCGGTCTCTGTGGGGCAGGGGCGCGAAGCCAAGGAAGGCAGCACACACATGGCTGGGGCCCCAGGGATGCACCTCGTGGGCATCACGGAGCGGGAGCAGGAGTGCGGTTCTTACTGGGACATTTTTAGAAAATTGTGATACAAAGTGGATTTTCATCACTGTTAAGTTTGAACAGGCCACATACCTGCCCCCAAAACGAGGCCCTGTGTGAACAAACGGCCGGGACAGCGCGTGGCGCCCGGGGCTGCTGGGACCCCCGCAGCCTCCCCTCCCCCGGGAGCGGCCTCAGGCCCGCCATGAAGACACAGCCCGCGCCGTGCGCCCGCCCCTTCTACGGAGCACACGTCTCACTAAGGCGCAGGAATCTGCAATCCGAAGCGGTGAAACGCGCTTTGGAGCTTGACCGCAAGTGCCTGTCATCAGAAGGGATCCTGTCAGGGACCCGCCAAGGAGCAGGGCGTCGTTTTCTGACCAAACGCCCCAGCGGCAGAAGGCAGCGGCAGTCCTGCACAGCAGGATCCCTTTGGGCAAACGTCAGGTAACTCTACGGCCTCGAGTGTCATCAGCTCAGGAGAGAACGGGATGGCAGAGGGAGGCGAGACCCCGCAGACTAAGCCCCCCGCCCCCCGCCCGCCAGGGTTACCTCAGCGTCGCGATCACGACCCTGACGGCCGTTCGGAACCTGGTCAAAGGGCGAGATGGGCTCGCTTTCTTGTCTGCTTTGGAAGGAAACACTCCCAAATGAGCGATCATGGAGAGCGTTTCTTGCTCAGAGTCCTGGAACCCACCGATCAACAGTAAAAGATACTTCTTTTGATAAATCAGAGCCTTTCTGAAGCTTTCTGCTCTCAGATAATGCAGGTACAGTTTTTCCATCTGAAAGGAGAGAAAAGCAAAACAATCGTGGAACAAAGCACCTTGCTGACAGAAGTCGTAGTTCGTCTGTCCCACTGTGCTTTAAAAAGAATCGGATGGAGGCGCCTGGCTGCCTCAGTCAGTGGAGCACATGACTCTTGATCTCAGGGTTTTGAGTTCAAGCCCCAGGTTGGGCACAGAGGCAACTCCAATATTTAAATAAATCTTTAAAAAAAGAAAAAGAACTAGGCTGTTTTTCTTCTCAGCAAATTGTCACATCAGCCCTGTGTGACCTCTGTCCCTAGGGACAGCTTTGCTGTGCAGAGTCTGATCTCCTGTATCAGACAAAAGGGAGACCACACAACCTTTCCAAGCCTCAAAGGAGCCCCCAAAGGCCCCGGGAATCTGACCGTGAGATAAGGTGCACCCTGTGGCTGGGCGGGGTCCCATCCCCCCCGCCCCCCGACATCTCGGGGCCTGTGGGAAACCCCTCCAGCACACACAGAGGGATGTCCTTATAGCCTACTGCTGTAGCCCAACTCTTCCCTTGAGAGGGCTCAGAGTGCAGCGCTCGGGCCAGCGTGACGCCCAGGGCGCTGTCAGGCGGGGAGACTGCTGTTTACCGGGACCGCGGGCACAGACACAAGGTTTGTGTGGAGCAGGGCCGCTTTCAGATGCAAGTGCGTTTACCGGAAGGCCCCTCATCTGCGAAGGCTCGATGGCCAGGCACAGGGTGGGCACGCATGCGGGCGGCTGTGCTCGGCCCCAGGGGACCCCACGTCACGAGCTACTTCGCTGCTACGATGGACAGGCCAGGATTTTTACAAGCCCCGGGATTTTAGGTGTGGAGGGAGAACGACCAGGTGCAGCAGAGGATTTTCACGTAAAGTGACTCTGCAAGACACTGGAAGGGCGGCCGCCTGTCCCTGCATGTCTGTCATACCCGGAGAGCGCGCCCCGACGCGCACTGTGCCCCTGGGGGACCGGGGCCTGTCCGTGCAGGCTCGGGGGGGGGGGGGGCACTCCGCACCTTTCCTTCAATTCTGCCGCGAGCCTTAAACCGCGCTACAAGTAGAAAGGCTTTATACAAGCAGGTCAAGGGCACCAGGCGGCCGCTGCCCAGCCAGCCCTCAGGCCTGCCCTTACCTGCGCGTTGCAGGCGTTTGCTTCCTTGCCTGCGGCCGATGCGGGCAACCCTGCGTCCGGCTGTCGCGGTGAGCTCTGAGAGACCGCCCTGTCCGGCCTCCACCTGTCCGGCCTCTGTAACAAACCACACGCGGCATCGTCCCCACGGCTGTTCCAACAGAGGAGAGACCCCGCCGAGGGTAGAGTCGGCAGGAGAGGACCACTCAGAACCCCAGCCCCAGGGGCAGGGTCATGTTCAAACAGCTTGTTTCTTGCTCCCCTGAGGACTTTTCCAGGAGGCCCCAGGTTGGAAGGGGGCTGGGCGCACATCTCCCGAATGCCATGATGTGGGTGGGCCATGCCTGGGCCACCTTCAGGCTCTCTTCAATGTTGCCCAAGCTCTTATCTGGGATTACCAATCAGATAACTGATACTCATGGGTAGTTACTGCATAGCATTTGTTGAAGTAAGATTGCACGACAGGTATATTTTTATTAAAAACAAAATACAAATATTTATGAAAAGAACACCCTCACACTCTCTGGTCCTAGAAATGCTAACTCCTGGCAGCTGCAAATCCCTGGTTCTACTCCAGCACCAACAAATCGCACTCCCGGAAGCCTCAGCAAGGGGCCCACCCGGGTGCCGTGCACACTGAGGATGTCGTGACCAGGAGGCGTGTCCAAACGCACACAGCGTGGCCTGGTCCCCAGAGTATGTGGAAGACGCCCAGAGCTCGAGCAGGGACACACGAACCGAGGAGAAGGATCCCGCAGTGAAGACAGCAGAGGGACTGTCCTCACCAGACAAGCGGGACCTGACTATTACTGAGGCCAGAGGGAGCTCCAAGGACTTGGTCATGTGCATGGTGACCTCGCTCCCACAGTCTGGAACAGGAATCAAAGGCAGCCTGGTGGTACCAGCCCCCAGTAGCAGGGTGCAGCTGAGAGGCGGAGCCTATGACCAGGGTGACCCCGTGGAAGGGCCCTCGCAGGACCCATGACAAGAAGGAGAAGACCAGACGTTTGTTTTCCTCATCCTAAAACACTGCCTGGCCTTTCTGGAAAGAAACACTCTAGAAATGGAAGTCACCTTGGACATGGAGGACAAAATGCTCCCCCAGTTCAATCTCAGTGACGGTGCGGTGGCAGCCAGTCACCAGGCCCATGGCGGCCACCGTCTGGTGGTGCACGGAGTGTGGGATGGCTGCGCAGCACACCGGAAACTAACACGGTATCACTGCCAATTCTTCCTCAATAAGAGTAACGTCCTGATTTCCTCGGGAACTTTCATACAAAGGATAGAAGTCCTCTGATGGTGACTGCGCTCTAGTCCCACGGGGCCAACAGGATGACGTCCACAAGGGACCTCCAGAGCCTCTGAGCAAGCTCAGAGAGGCGGACGGGGCTGTGACCTGGCGCTGCTGACAGCGTCATCAAGGGTAAAACATGGAGCTTTTAGAACTTCTTACATCAAAGAAGGAAAGTCCCGGGTCTGCTCAGTGGTTGGACCCTACTCTCGAGGACAGAGGTCCCTTCACTTTACCTCCCACCAGAGCTTCAAAACATGCACAGCAAACTGGATGGAACTTGAAGACAGACAAATTCCCTATTCTGTTCAGAGATGTCATTATCTCCCTTGTGACTGCAAAGAAGGAGGCAGCTCGAAAGGCCACAGGACACGTGACTGACACCACCAACCAGCTGGACAAACTGACTTTCGTGGGACCCTCCCTCCACCAAGCACTAGAAACATCCAGTCATTAACACTGCCCTCACCCCCTGCCCCTGCTGGGAAACAGCCCATACTGGGCCTAGGGGGTTTACGGGTTAGATTTTAACAAATATTTAAGGAAGAAATAATACCAGCTCTATGTAACCTCTTCCAGAAAATAAGCAGAGGAGAAAACATGTATCAATTTATGTTATGAGGCCAAAACCAGACACTGAATACAAAACAAAAAAACAAAAAACTCCGATTAATATCCTTCATGAGCCCAGATACAAAAATGCTCACAAAGTATTAGTAAATTGAATCCAACAATGTGTAAAAATAGTAAGACATCATGACTGAGTGATGCTTTTCCTGGCACCACAAGATAAAGTCAACATCCAAATATCAATGTAACGTACCGTGTTAATTGAACAAAAAAAAAACACATTACCATAGCAACAGGTTAACAAAAAGCATAACAAATTAAACATCCGTTCAGGATAAAGTCTTCATACACTAAGACTAGAGGGGACCTTTCTCAGGTCTGGGGCCTTCATGTGAGCACCTGCCCACCACCCTTCACAGCGTAAGAGCGAAGCTCCACCCCCAGGACGGGGGTCCACACCTGCACAACCATGTCCACGTTTGGAAGTCCAGCCTGTGCACCAGGCAGGAAAAGAAAATCAAAGGTATTCACATCGGAGAGAAAAGAAAACCCTGTATTCCTAGATGATGTAATTGTGTAGAAAATCCTATAGAAACGCTCAGTGGGTTAAAAAGTGAGGTTAGCAAGGTCACAGGCCAATTAAGGTCAAGGCAAACCTACAAACATCGATGTGTTTCTATTTACTAGCCATGAATAACTGGCAAACAAAACATCTGAAAAGCACCATTTACAACAGGCCCTGAAAATTGAACTATTTAGCTAACTATAAAACTAACAAAATGCTTTTAGAATATGAATGCTGATAACTGCAACACGTTTAAGAAAGAAATTTTACGGGGCGCCTAGATGGCTCAGTTAGTCGAGCATCTGACTTTGGCTCAGGGGATCAGCTCATGTTTTGTGGGTTTGAGCCCCGTGCTGGGCTCTGTGCTGACAGCTCAGAGCCTGGAGCTGCTTCTGATTCTTTGTCTCCCTCTCTCTGCCCCTCCCCTGCTTGTGCTCTCTCTCTCAAAAATAAATAAACATTAAAAAAAAAAGAAATTTTAAGAGATTGTTCACAGATGGGGAGTTCAAGTACAGTTACAGCTATACAGTTAAGGTGTTAATTCTGACCTACACCTCTATAACAGCTTCACTGAAATACAATCCACATACCATACATCTTACCCTCTGAAAACAGACGACTCAACGGGTTTTTAGTGTGTTCACAGAATGCAATGACTGCCCCTGTGTAACTGGAAGGGTTTTCGTCGCCCACCCTGGCCCGTCTCTCCCCAGCCCTACACCCCCAGCCCCTGGCAGCCACGAATCTGCTTTCCGTCCCGATGGTACACCTGTGTAAATGGAGTCTCCCCACATTTGGGCTTTTGTGATGGATTCTGTCCCCCATACAACAGAGTGATGGGACCATGTCCACACTGTAGCACGTGTTTTGTCTTTTATTCCTTAGGAGGAAACAGCAGCCCATTGATGGATATGCCATATTTCATATGCCTCTTCATTAATCAGCAGACACGTGGGTTATTTCCACTTTTCCGCTACAATGAGTTCGAGTGGAAACTAGTGGAAAGTTTGTGCGAAGTTTTTAAGTGGAGCTGCCGCTGGTAAGAACAGCTGGTTTCCAAGCTAGCCGGGCCTTGACCTCCCGGTCCCTCCCAGGTCGATCTATATGTGTGACATAATCCCAAGCAACCAACCAGCAAGATGCTAAGACTTATATTGAAAGACAGAGGAACCAGAATAGCCAAAGAATTTGAAAACACAGAAAAAAACTGGAGCGTTCCTACTGCCTGACAGGAAGCTGCGCTATAACCCACACCTACCAGGCAGCTGGTAAAGGCCAGTAGAACAGATCAGAGAATACAAATACACAGACTGCCCCCGCCCCCACACAAACTGTGGAGTGACTTCTGACATCGGCACAAACAGATAAGAAAAGATCATCTTCAACGTGTGACAGAATAACTGGTATCAACCAGCACACAAGTAACCCTGACTAGCCCGCAGACCAGAAAAAAAATCAAATCAAAAGGGATCCTAGGCCTAAACATAAGAAGTAAAACTATACAACTATTGCATAATCCATAAAAAAACAAATTGACCTTATTAAAATTAAAAATGTTATTTTGCACAGAGTACTATCTGTGGAGAGACAACGCGGACTAGGAGAAGAGATTTGCAAAACACGTCACAACGCAATGAAATAAGAAAACCATGCAATTTACAAGTGGGCAAAGACTATTTGCAACAATGTAGATGGAACTAGAGAGTCTCAGGCTGAGCAAAGTAAGTCTGGGAGAGAAAGATATCATAATTTCACTCATGTGGAATTTAAAAAACAAAACAGATGAACAGAGAGGGAGACAAACCCTAAGAGACTCTTAAATACAGAGAACAAACTGAGGGTTGATGGAGGGGAAGTGGGTGGGGCGTGGGCTAGATGGGCGCTGGGCAGTAAGGAGGGCACATATGGTAAGCACTGGACGCTGTACGTAAGTGATGAACCACTAAATTCTATTCCTGAAATCATTATTGTGCTATATGTTAACTAACTTGGATTTCAACGTAAATATAAGAAAAAACAAAAGCGTGCAAAGACTTGAAAGGGCACATCACAGATGCCACTGCGCACCTGGGGGTCACAAGAGGGAAACGCACCGCCAGCACCAACCGTGAAGATGCATGGGAACCAGACTCCCATGTTCCGTTCAAGGGCAAGGGAAACAGTACAGCTATTGGGCTCGCGCAGGGTTCAGCAGAAATGTGATGGGACGCAGTGTTCCCTCCTGGGCATTTATGGCGGAGAAACGAACCCTGCTCACAGAAGCTTCCAGGAGCACTAACGACAATCGTGGAACCCTGGAAACAAGCCCGATATTCCCCGACAGCCAGGCGGCTGAGCTGGGCAGGCCTGTGCGCAGAAACTGCTGGGCAGCACCAGCCCAGGATGGATCTCGAGTACACCAGGAGAGAAGTGCAGAGCCCTCCAAAATGGCACACGCTGCGTGGGCCCACCTCTGTGGCATCCGGAGAAAGGCAATCCGGAGCGCCGGGCCGTGCCTGCCAGCGCCCGGGGAACGGGCCGCGCCGCAGGGCCACGTGCTCCGCCAACAGTGTGCTCACGCGGGGCGCAAGAATCCACGGTGTGCGAAAACCCTAGCGGCATCTACCGAGGGCAGATTTGACTGCCCAGAAGTTAAAAAAATGATTTAAAAAGGTTTTCATCACAAAAATAAAATCACAAACATGACCATCTAAATATGAAAGAAAAAAAATTAGGCATTCTAAGAAAAAAGTCTACCAAACTACACAATTAGGAAAATTAGGATCATTTTCATTAGGTAAAAGTCAAATAAATAGATTTCTTCTCCTGAACACGATCAAACATCATTTCCCGGCAAGGATCACACGTCTGTGTCCAAAGCAGAAAATCTGCTGAAATGTTAAATACGGCATCTATCTGGCGCCTCGGGGAGGTCCCAGCCCACGACAGCCACCGGGAAGAGGCAGCACGCAGGCCCCGGCCCCGCGCAGGAGCGCTGCTACGCACCCTCCGCACGCGGCCCTTCGGCAGGTGCTGCTTCAGGGCCGCCTCCAGCTGGGCCACCGCCCGGCGCAGCTCCGCCTTCTCCTGCGTCGCCGTGCGCAGAGCTTTCGTGAGGGACTCCTTGTCTTTCAGCAGGACGTCCACCAGCTGGACCTGCAGCTCCGCTGGCATTGTTTTCTTAGAAGAAGAGATAAACATGTACACATCACTTTAGGGGTGCCTGGGGGGCACAGTTGGTTGAACAGCTGACCCTTGATTTCTGGTCAGGCCATGATCCCCAGTTGTGAGACGGAGCCCTGAGCTGGGCTCTGTGCTGGGGGTGGAGCCTGACTGAGGATGTCTCTCTCTCGGCCCCTCCCCTGGTCGTGCACGCTCTCTAGTACTCTAAAAGAAGATAAAGTTAAAAAA
>NC_043704.1:319204-324444 GCF_006229205.1 Suricata suricatta
GAAATGCTGATGCATAGGAGCACATGTACCCCAATGTTCATAGCAGCAATGTCAACAATAGCCAAAACATGGAAGGAGCCTAAATGTCCATCACCTGATGAATGGATCAAGAAGATGTGGTATATATTCACGATGGAATGACATAAAAATTTTTTAAAAAGGTACACGCTTGGTGTATTTTTACTTAGTGTTTTCAGGACTGATAATTTTATCCATATTTGGGGTTCAGGAGCAGCCTGTGGGGCTAAGCAGAACTGTCCATCTATGGGATGGAAAACAGTCAGCGACCACGTTCTTGTCGATCCTGTACGAGACCGACTTTGCCCGACCCCGGGCCGCGTGGCCGGAGCTGGCCTGCTACAGAGCACCCCCGCTCACAGCGCTGTCAGCGGAGGCAGCACACAGGGGCCGCGCTGTGCGTTCATCCTTGAGGGGTCCAACGGGTCAGCCCCTCAACACAGGTTTGTCCCTTCTGTAATTGGGAGTCGCGCTCAGCCTACAGCAGGCCCAGGACGCGGACGGAGGCACTGGTCAGTAGGGCGGGCCACACCACACTGGCCCCTCAGGCTCTGCAGGCACGATGTCCTCTGCTGCCTACACAAACAGCACGAGGACTTCACAGCCACCACAGAACACCCACCAGGAGTTTGGGTCAGCATCCGCAACTTTTAAAAAATGTTTATTTATTTTTGAAAGGGGGAGAGGGGCAGGGAGAAAGGGAGACAGAATCTGAAGCAGGCTCCAGGCTCTGAGCTGTTGGCACAGAGCCTGATGCAGGGCTCGAACCCCCGAACCATGAGATCATGACGTGAGCTGAATCCCGATGCTTAACCGACAGCCCCCAGGCGCCCTAGCAACCCCGACTTCTAATCACCTTCCTGGACTGCAATACTTTCCCGCGCAGCTGACAGGGAGCTCAGGCCCTTACCCGGGGGTGCACGGAGCAGCTGTGCCAGGAGGGGTCCCGGGGCAGAGCAGCCGCGCCTCTCTGGAGGGAGTGCCCGGGCACGTGGCAAGGACCTGCAGCTTTCTGGGGACAACGCGTGGCAATGCCCAAGAAGACACCCGCTTCTGGGAAGGGATGCGAGGAGCAGCGGAGGCGGCCCCACCTCTTACCTGGGAAGCGTTGGGCGCACTCAGCTCAGACTTGAGTTCTTCTAACGTGTGCAGTAAGGATGTCACTGCTTTCTCATTTGATGATGTCCAATTGCTAATTGTCCTGAGAAAAGAAACAGACACTTAGAGGGTTCACACAGATCCTGACAATTACCCACAGCCACTTGGAGAACGTGGAGAGAGGACAAATGGGTCCAATGCAGCCCCCAGGGGACTCACTTATGACTGCTTCCACAGCCATGCCCTGTCCACACAGGTAGGGACACAGGGCCCCTCTAACGACAGTGGCAACCCTGAGGTGGTGCAGCCCCATGTACGCAAAGTCTGAGAAGCCCAGGAACCTCTGGCCACGGACCGCGAACCACGTCAGCTCCCGAAGTGCTGAGGCCCTGAGCACTGCTTCCCGCTGGGGTCTGGATCAGGTTTAATGTACTGTCTGGAGGGAAAGTCTGCTCAGTGTTTAAGCTGCTGTATAAACTAATCCAGTTACAGACGGGAGAACTGTATTTGCTGAGTTTCCATGCATACAGGGAAAGTCAAATGTTAATTTAATTAATTACAGTGTTAACACTCCTGTCGGTCTCTCTACCGTGTAGACACACCCTGGTCACGTGAGTGGTGGTGCTGAGGAGCGTGGGCAAGGGGGACAACGCACGGATGCTGACGCCACCCAGCCTCGGTGGGCGTGGGCAGGAGGAGCCGGGCATCTGGCCCGGATCCTCTGGGGGTGAGCAATTATAAAAGGGCAGGAGGAGAACAGGTCTAAAACAAACTTGAGTTTTTCTCTCCCGTTAGAGAAAACACAGTTCTGCCGACATCTCTCAGGAGAGCGCTGCCCACACGCTCCTCGAACACGTGGCAAGAGAAGCAGGAGTCCGCTGCTTTACGGCGGGCGGAGACCCGGGCGCACTCCGCCGGGGCTGGGGCGCGGGGCCCACGGCTCACCTGTCCACCGTGCGGCCGACGAAGCTGGTCAGGAGCCCGGCGGCCCAGAGCAGCTGCTGCCGGACCTTCTCCAGGCCGAGGCGCTGCTCCTGCAGCCGCGCCGACTCGGGGCCCTGGCGCTGGCGGGCCTCCTCCTTCGCCTCCAGGTCCTGGACGGTCCGCTGGAGCTGCCGGATCTTGTGCTCATCCCGCTGGCGCCGCAGCTCCAGTTCTCGCTGTTGTCAACGGCAAAACAACAGACCGGCCTTTCACGCACGCGTTCCAGAAGCAGAAGGCCGAGGCCCGGCCCTCAGCCGGGGTGGCCCCTGACCGGCACCCTCCGCACGGGGCGCAGAGTCCGGGCAGCCCCCGCCTCAGATGGGGCCAAGGCCTTTCTGAGTACGATCAGGCTCTCACGGGGTGAGGAGGGGACGCCTCGTGCCAGCCCCCGTTCTGGCCCCCGACCTGGATGCGCCGACACACGGCACGGACAAGCACCTGCACTCAGTGCAAATTGCCTCCCTTGTAAAATGCCCTTCACCGCGGGGCGTGCCGGCGCCTGGGAGAGAGCGAACAGTCACCAGCGTCCTGTCCGACACAGGGGTCTGAGCCTCCTCCGGGGAGCCAGAAGAAGTCACCCGGTGGAAACCCTTCTGGGGCCATACACGCCAGGGGGGCACCTGGGGGGGCCTCCCTGGGTGAGGAGGCCCCAGGAGAGGCGGGAGGCGGCGCGGTGGGTGCGGACGGGCACCTCAGGTGCCCAGAAGCCAGCCTGGGCCTCCCTCCGCACGGTCCCGAGCACCGCAAGGCCACGGAAGCCTCCTGGCGTCGTCTCCATGAATGCTCCAGACCCGTGAGGACACAGGGATCGTTACTTTTCTCTTTTCCAAGTTAGGAAGGCAAGACAGCAAGAAGCCCACAGGTTTATTTTTATTAAGGAAAACAAAAAATAAAATAAAATATTTAAAAACTTACTTTTAAAAAATTTTAACCATCTATAGTGAAAATAACACCGAAAGGACTACATCAATCACTTAAAATGCTTTCCCAGATGCATAACGAAGAACAACTACTGGTCTAACTTAGGAAATATTTTCTTTGCGTTTTTTAAGCAATCACATTACCACTCTTTTCTTTTTTTTTTAAACAGAATTAAATAACAGGGCTTAGCCGAAAACTTGAGAGATGGTTTGGAGAAGCCCATGAGAAGCACATGAAGGCTACAGACCACTCTCCCCAAGGAGAATGAGTAAACACACACACGCACACACACGCATGCACGCACGCACGCACAAAGTCACGTACCACAGCAAAACATACTGCTGCTGACACCTGCTGCAGCACAGACGAGCCTCGAAAACACCAGAAAGGAGCCAGACAGGAGAGGCCACGCACACACAGTGTGGGTCCTTCATAGGAAACGTCCAGAACAGGCCAATCGGCAAAGAAACCTTGGACTCGCGGTGGCCAGGGTGGGAGGAGGAAGAGAGGATGAGCCCGTAACGGCGTGGGGCTCAGTGTGGGGTGGTGAGTGCGCTCTCCGGCTGGCTTGGGTGGCAGGTGCACAACTCTGAGTTCGTACAAAAACCACAAAGCACGCAATTCAGCTTGGTGAACGCCATGTATGTCAGTAAAACTACTAAAACATACTGATCACACTCCCCACTTGAACTTCCAAAACTAATTTTGTAACATTTGGGCATCTGATTTCAATCTCTGTAACACTTAGAAATCTAGATTTTTGATTTGAGAAACACATACTCATTTCTCAAACATCTCACGGCAGGCTAACCACTGAAAGACCAGGCCACTGGTCTTCCTCATGTGTTTTTAAAAACTTCTTCACTTCGATTTTCACAATTCTCCATGTTTAAGAGGGTAAAACATGTCAATCCACATGAAGACACAGGATATAATTTTCTCAGAAATAAAGGCTTCTGGTGGACATAAATATGTATCTAAAAGTAACATTTTATTCAAAACATAAAAGAGGAACACTTGGCAAACTGTAAGGCAAAACTCATCCCAGTATTAAAATCAAAGACACTACAACTTTATGGGGCACCTGGGTGGCTCAGCTGGTCAACCGTCAACTTTGGCCCCAGTCATGATCACAAAGTTCATGACTTTGAGCCCCACAATTGGGCTCTGTGCCAACAGCTCAGAGCCTGGAGTCTAAGTCTGAAATTGTGTGTCTCCTTCCCTCTCTGCCTCTCCCCTGCTCATGCTCTCTCTCTCTCTCTCTCTCTCTCTCTCTCTCTCTCACTATCTCAAAAAAAGAAAAAAAAGACTACAACTTTATAAATATAGACCAACATCCCTATGAACATAAATGCAGAATTCTTAACAAGACATTTGCAAACGGAATCCAGCACTATATGGAAAACAATCCCACACCAAAGTCAAGTGGGATTCATCCCACAAGCGCAAGGCTGGCTCCACCGATGAAACCTAAATAATGGGAAATGCAACATCAAGAGAATAAAGGGAAAAGCCACTGATTTCAAGACACCAAAACCACAAATCCGACATGCTCTCGTGACTGAAAATAAAACCTTTTTAAGTTGAATGAAGCAGGCACACCCAACCTCTCCTCTGATGGAGGGCGGCTGTCATATCTTGGGGGGGTGGCTGCAGCACCCCCACTCAGCACTGCAGGAGGGGACCGGAAAGGAAGAAGTAAACTTGCACTGACGTGCGGGTGACATGCTCTCATACACGGAAAAGCCCGAAGAACACGTCAAATAACCATGAAAAACAAACAAGCTCAAGGGGTAAGTGCAGGGTCAACACAAGGCCACCTGCGGAGCTCTCGGGCGGCCCGTCTGCACACGGAAGAAAGCAACTCCGCTCACAGCATCATCCCACGCGAACTGGACACTCGGGCCCAGCAGAACCGAAGCGTAAGGCTCCTCATCCGAAAATGGCAAAATGTGGCTGGAAAAAGCCAAAGACCTAAACGCGTGGACAGACCGCCACCCTCACAACCCGCGGAGGGAACATCGCTGAGGTGGCCTGACCCCCTTAAGGTGATCTGCAGAGTCCAAGCCGGCCCGGAACACCGCGGGCCGCACGCCCAAGCCGGGCAGGACGAGGTGGGAGACGGACAACGCTGCGGGAACCAGGGGGCGGCGCGCGGCAGACACACGGACCCCGGGCGAAGGACGGCCCGGCGCTCCCGGCCCCCCGCGGCGCTCCCC
>NC_043704.1:324544-343065 GCF_006229205.1 Suricata suricatta
GCCAGCTCGAGCGAGCGGCCCTTCTCGGCCTCCAGGCTGCGCCGCAGCTCGCAGAGCCGGCCGCGCTCCTGCGCCAGCAGCGCCTCGCAGCGCGACGCCTCGATCCGCAGCTCCTTCTGCAGGTTGTCCTTGGCCGTCTGCTCGTGCTTCAGCGCCACGCACAGCCTGTTGCTCTGCGCGTGCTGCTTCTCCAGGGAGAGCCTTAATTCCTGCGCGGGGGCAGAGACGGAAACGCAAATCAAGACAAGTGTCAAAGCAGTTTTCCCGCCCGAATTTCTGTTCCTGATCTTCACCCTGGCAATTACAGCTCTTTATCCCACAGGTAAAAGAAGTCCATGCGACAAATTTTGTTACTTTGCCATTCTTATTCAGGGATGAAGCACTTCCTCGAAGCAGCGTTCAGGAAATACACACCGGGGTCCTGGATTCATTCTCCCTTCCCTAGAGCCACAACGCTCTGGACACTCAGACATACAATCTGTTTGCAACCAGCCACAGTCCCCGTGTGGGTGAAAGACGCTTCGCCGCCCCGGGACTGAGGAACACAGAGCATCTGCCAGACCCGTGGTCATCAGAGCTGCCAAACAGCACGCAGTGTCACACACACAACCCCCACTGCAGAGGGAAGCCAGGTCACTGCTGTTTATGCAGCCTGACACACACTTCTGAGGCTGCGCTCCACGCCGCCGGACGGCAGTGTCCGTCACTAGGAAGCCACTGCTGTGCTGCAGAGGCAGGCGTGCTGCGCTGCCGCCCGCTGCCCGGCGCCTGCGCACCTCCAGGGTCTTGGAGCTCTGGCCCTCCCTCTGCAGGTGCTGCAGCTGCTCCTCCTCCAGCCGGCTGCGCAGGGCGCGCTCCTTCTCGCGCTCGCTCTCCAGCTCCTGCAGCGCGGCCTTCAGGTTGCTCTCCTTGCTGTCCAGCACGGACCTGTGCGGGAAGACGGTGACATGCCAGGTCATGACGCCTGGGCCGGGAACAGACCCGGCGGCCTCCTCAGACCCTGTGCACCGACCACAACACGCGCACACGCCACGTCCCTCGACAAGACCTGCGGACAGAACCACGGAGCCGGGAGGTGCTGCGCTGGAGGAGGGTTAGGGCCCCCACCTCAGCTGGAGGACCTCCTGCTGCGCCTTGCTGAGGGACGCCAGCAGCCTCTCGTTGTCCTGTTTACACTCGCGGAGCTCAGATCTTAAGTCGCTGACAACGGTCTGCTCTACCACCAGGAGCTTCTGAACGCTGCTGGCTTTCTCTTGCTCTTCATTCAGCGTTTTCTGTACGTCACTCGCTATACGTTTTTCCTGCTCAACCTTATACGCCAATAACTCAACTGAGAAAGACATTAGAGGAGGTAAGATGCCATTACTCGTGAATTCTGGGTGAGCTGCACAAATGATTTCACAAGCTGAAAACAAACCAGTATGGAGAGGGGCAGGTATTCACTCTCGGGGAAAATGATTTTTTTAGGCCTACGGCTGGGACACGGGAGGCTCATTCCCTCTAAGCCTCAGTACACCCGGAGTGGCCAGAGGCTGGGACACAGCTCCCCAGGGCCAGCTGTTTAGGTCTGGGGTCTCTCTGGAGGCAGAAGGGAGGGCTGGGCCGAGATGCCGCACACGAAGGCCAGGTGTGACCACCCCACAGTCGTCCTGAAGCAGAACCGCACCCAGCACTCCGACATTGCGTGCTTCCTGACAGACCAACTCGGCCCTGACGGGGCCCCTGGAGAATTCTCCCAAGACTAAGGGAAGGAATGACCCTGCTCCTCTCTCTACAGTCTCCCACGGGAAAGGGAAGAGGAGAGATGGCCAGTCTTCCGTGAGGCTGGCACTACTCCAGTACCAGAACTCAAGGACCGGAAGCTACACACCAGCGGCCCTCTCGCGCTTAGAGAAAAAACATCGGCACGTCCGGCACTCAAATGCCCATAAGGCAACGCGACATGGCCTGGATGCACGGCATCGCAAGGCCTGGCCCAGCACTCGGCACCAGGAGTAGGGGCTCTGAGGGTGGACAGAGGGAGTGTGTAGAGACCACTGCTGGCACCCTGTGTGAGGGTGAGAGACGGGGCACCTCCCCTGTGGCCCGAAGCCTGCCGTGGCGGCAGTCAAGGGCCTTACCAGAGCATTTGATAGGAGGAGGTGGCAGATAGGAAGGAGAAAATAAAATGCTTTTTATTCAGAGACACCCCCCCCCCCACTGCCCAGGCGGGGCCACAGTCGCTTTCCCAGGAGTTCTGGGAACCGAGAAACGCCAAGGCTGATGGTCCCCGTGCCCAGGGACCCGCCAGACCAGACCCAGGGCCGGGCAGCGGGCGGGGTGGCGCTCACTCTGCCTGCGCAGCTGGTGCTCCTGCCGGCTCCCGCGGGCCTCGGCGCTGGTCAGCGCCGCGCACAGCTGCTGCAGCTTCTCCTGGTTCTGCAGGTGCGTCATCCGCAGCTGCGCGCGCAGAGCCTGGATCTCGGACAGCAGGCTGGTCCGGTCTGACAGGCGAAGGTGTTCCAAGGACTTCTCCTGCAGGTCTCCCCAGAGGTGGGGTGGCAAAGGAGGGAGAGCGTGGTCACAGACATGGCCACGTATGGGAGCGCCCCTTGGACAGGGCAGCACTTCCTGGACCAGGGGAGGCTGGGCAGGGCGAGCATTTCCAGGCACAAGCAGCCCACTTTCAGCAAATTCTTGCTTCCAGCTCCATTGGCACAAGCTTGGTAAGCGAGGAGGAACACATTCGCAGGAGCGCGTGTGACAGACACGGCCTGGAACACGCCTTCAGACCTCACCTGCCCCCGATCTGTGCCAGAGGCCACTCTGACACGCCAGGAACCCTGCACCTGGACTCCAGTGCCCTGTCCTACAAGGGACGTGGGGGAAGCAGGCGCCCCCAGGGCCGTCACAGGGCCGGGCTCTCACTCACAAGCCAGGCCACCTAGCACCACTCTGTTTACAAGGAAAGGCCAGTTATTTCCAGAATAGGTTGTATTTACACACAGGCAGGACTTCCTCCTCAGTCATGCTGCAAGGTGAGGGGAAACAGAGGCACCAAAATGCACCATCGGGGCTCTGGGGAATAAATCGAGACACGTGCTCACCTGCTCCTGGACCACCTTCTCTAGCCTCTGCAGCAAGGAGCTGTGGTCCCGGGGCTCAGAGCCACAGGGCCGGGGCTGCAACTCAGCCCTCAGCATCTCCCATTCCTTTCCGAACGCCTCCTGAACCATCTGTAGAAACTCTCCTCTCCAGTCGAGGCACATGTCAGGACACTCCTGAGAGACAGGAGCGGAGAGTCTGGTGTTCTCATAAACGCACCCTGTAGGCCGAGGCAGAAACTACCGACAGGACACCGAGACCAGCCCAGGGCACGAAAGCCAACCCCACCATTGTGAACGGTGAAGGTGCTGAAGGAGGCAGCAGGTAAGACTGATGAAACGCTGGTGTTTCCTTCTTCCTTCTTCCCCACTACTGCTCCACCAGGCCCTGGGGCGGGTACCTGCTGACTGGTGGTTCCCTCCCCCCCGGCAGGCCTGGGCCCAGCTCTGTGGTCTTTCCCGCTGCTCCCTCCACCCCCACTGGCCGTGGCCAGGGCTCAGCACCTGGCCCCCGCTCCGTGCTGCCCTGGCTCCTCGGTCACGAAGTGGGCCCTGAGACCCTGTGGGCTCAGGCCCGGCCCCCCTGTGCTCTGCTGCACTCCACCGCACTTGGCCACGCATTCTCCCGCGGCCAGTCTTGCCCTCACAGGGCTGAAGAGTGCCAGCGAACGTCACTGAGAAGGTGCGTAGCCGGGAGCACGGCCCCGGTGCCCACCGACCCTGCTATTCCCTTTATTGTGCTTATCTGGCCGAGCAGCTCCCTCAAACTGCTCCACACACACAGCTTCTTTTCCGTTAAGCAGAACACCACCATACCTTCTCTCCTTTCAGGGGTGCCGGGCTTGGATGCCTTCTCAGGGCCGGCACTACCTCCAACGGGCCGGGGCCTTCTCTTGGGAAGTGCTCAAGGGGGGCACTCGGCTCACCCTTGCTCAGGGCGCTAGGTGGCCCGCGGCACTCGGACAAGGCCAGGATGTGGTGGCTCTCGTCACACACCATCTGCAGCAGAGCCTGCAATGGGATGTGCATTTCAGGAAGAGGGAAAAGCAGCTTGAAACTGCGAATCCACTCACCACCCTGCCCACCACCCACGACCACTCACCAGCGCCTCCCACACAGCACTGTCATGGCCTTTGTATCAAAGAGCAGAGTCTGCTGTTCCGTGAGATTTTCAAACTTTCCTCCCCCATAACCTTCAGACTCCGCTAGAAAATCCATCTGATGGATAGTTTCTGTGTAAGCTACCAAGGATGCCCCCCTACACTTCAGCCACCCCACTAGTGTCTGCACGGTCTACCATCCCTTCCCCAAACCGGTGGGGCTCAGGGTGGGGCCTCCCCAGAGCCATCCCCAGGTTGGGACCAACACAGTGTCCAAAGTAGCCACGATGGTCCTCACTCCACATGCAAAGATTCACTCAAGGGGCGTGTTAGGCCTAAAACTCTGGGGAAAGAAACCCAGGAGGTGTCTCAAACAGGGAGGTGTGAAGGTAGCAATGCAGAGGCCATGACAGAGTACAACCATTTAACCAGAAATAGGTTTTGCTAGGATTCTAATGATGGGACCAGAAAAGGTGAAATGTTAACATAAAGGTACAAAAAAACCCTACACATTATGCTTAGAAACAATTCTCTGTAACAAGTTAGAAACACTTTTACTTTAAAAAACAATTCATTTGGGGGCACCTGGGGGGCTCAGTCGGTTAAGTGTCCGACTTCGGCTCAGGTCACGATCTCACGGTCTGTGAGTTCGAGCCCCACATCGGGCTCTGTGCTGACAGCTCAGAGCCTGGAGCTGCTTCGGATTCTCTTTCTCCCTCTCTGTCCCTCCCCTCCTTGTGTTCTCTCTTTTTCTCAAGAATAAACATTAAAAAAAATTAGAAAACAACAACAATTTATTTGGTATTGGCCAGGTGCAGACGGTGGCCGGGCGGGGAGACTGCAGGCCCGTGCCTCCTGCACCCACCCTCACACTCTGCTCACTCAGACAGGGCAGGGCTGACGTGGCTGCAGAGCACCGCCACCTCCCACCTTTTCAACACTTCCCGATCTTCTACCGAGGAGAGATGCACGCAGAGACCAGCAGCGAGTGAGGCCCTCTCCCTGCACCTTCCCAAGAGGCCACCGCATCCCTTCAGTTATGTTACAGGACCCCACAGGTCTGATGTCGGCCAGGGCATGGAGGGCTGCAATTGGTTTGAACCTTGGGTACCATAGATATAACCACTGCAGCCCAGAAGATTCTAGAACCCTGTCCTCAGGACTGGCATTCTGTCCAGGGACCTGCACCGCTGTGCCTGGCCCACCCCTCTTGTGACCTCCCACTTCTGCCTGTCACTCGGGTGCCCATCTGCTCCTGCGTTAGCTTCAACGTGGAGTGTGGCTGCGAGAGGCCAACAAGGACCCAGCCCTATGACCTGGGAGCAGGAGGAGGCCAGCGGGGCCGCAGCGGGTGGTTCACACAATGACTCGCTGTCAACAGTGGGTCGGTATCAGCCCAGCTTGTCAACAGGACTGAGGATGGCTGGTCGTGGTGGGTACGTGACTGGATCTACCAATGACGGCGTAGAGGTAGGGGACAGGAGGGATGTTCCTGGAAAATGGGCTCAAAGGAAGCACTGGGCCCATTCTTGGCCTGATCCCTAGAAGTATCAGAGGGTTCCTGTTGGTGGCACATGGAAGGAACGAGCGAGCGTGGGCATGCAGATGGCCTCTCTAGGGACACACTTGGAGCCAGCAACCCAGGAGACTCCCAGTGTCGTCCAGCGATAAATGTCACGTGCCGCTCGAGCCAGCTGGGTCAGAGGTGAGGCTGCCCATCAAAACTGCCTGCGCTGCCCCACGGGTGAGGACACACGACCTTCCTTCTCAAGAGACAGCTTGAGGACGACAAGAAAGAGAGGAAAGCGGGAGGCGGAGCGGTCTCGGCCAAGAGGGCTCGGAGACATGCCGTGCCGAGCAGCAGCCCCCAAGGAGGAGTGGGCTGGGCTCTCGAACATGGCTGCTGGCAGAGCGGACCACCCCATCCGTGCTCTGCTGCCCTGTCCCAGGCAGGCGCCTGGCGGAGGGCAGCCTGGTCCCGGTCATGAGCACAGGCCCCAGTTGTGTGAGGACAGGCTAAAGGTCAGTCTCCAGAACCAAACAAAGCCCACAATCACTTCCCCAGAAGGTCACGCATTGCTATACCTGAACTCAATTCAGGAAGATTAACCTTAAATTTTGCCTTTTATAATTCACCACAACAGCTGCCCCTGCAGGCCCGGTGACTGTGCTGCATCAGGTGCAGGCACTCCTGGGACCCCAGAGCCCGTAGCCCCCATAGCCCACCCCCCACCATGCTGGGTTCTCACCTGGGACATCTGTCCCCACACTGCCCAAGACAGTAACCTGTCCCCCTATGGGAACACGTCAGAGCACAGCCAGACCAGCTGCCGCTGTCCCTCGGAGTGACGTGGGCATCCTGACATGGCACCCACAGGGAGTCACAGTGCCCCGCGTGCCCCGCTCCTGCCAGCCCCTACCTTTACTTGCTTTGAATGGACTTCCTTCTCCTTCATGGCTTCCAGCAGCTGTCGGAACCTTCCAGAGGCAGGAGGTGACACAGCAGGACTTGCAGTGGGGGTATCAAGTCTGCCCGAGCCTTGGCTTAGTATCTCTCCAAACCCTGAGCCATCACCTAAAAGCAGCACAAAGTCAGGGCCTACAGCCAACTCTGGCTGTGTACCTGGGGGACAGTGCAAGTGCCGGGGAGGTGGCCAGACCATGGCTTCATGGGGCCACACAAGGCCCTGGAGACAAAGTCAACAAACCACCAAAGACGGCAAAAACATTTTTATAAATACCTAAGACTACACAACCACACAGGTTAAGAAAAAGTATGTTTTCACGTTTAACACATTAACACCTACGACTCCAACATAAAACCCGTAGTGGCACACGGCTTGTGTTTACTCGGGTGCAGAAGTGCGTCTCCTTGTCCCCCCGGGGCTTACACAGCAAGTGTCGCAGCTGACACCCGGGTGCAGGGTCCACCCCACACACCTAGAGGCTGTGCAGATTGGCAGACGCCAGCCGGAGCCCCTGTGCAGGCGGCGGGACAGGCAGCAAGCATCTGGCCAGGAAACGGTGAGCGCGCCTGGTGTGCAGGGCGGAGACCAGCCCTGAGAGCAGCCCGCCTGAACTGGAGAGCCCTCGACAGTCCAGCAGCTGAGACACCCGGAGCCCCTGATGGGAGCGACCTCAAAAAGGAATGGGAAACCCCTCCACTGCACGCGGTGCGTCCCGGAGCCTTGCAGCCTGCCACCAGTCGGCAGAGACCCGGAAAGCGGAGCGGGGCATCCCAAGAAAAGCAGGGTCAGTCACTGCAGCTACTTCTCCAACTGGCACCAAGCTCGGGTGGGGATGGGGGCTCAGAACCCCCGCAAGGCCCCTCCAAGCACAGCTTTCGGTAAGTTGCTGACGACCACCCTGCTGAAGAGTCGAGGGTGCTCAGACACGCGGCTCAGGCGCGCCGAGGGCGTTTGGACACACAAAATGGCACGAAGCAGAGACTCAGCTGGAGGAAAACAATAAAGGCAGTAAACACAAAAGACTTCAGAAAACCGAGAATATCTTCAGAGAAACAAGAGAAAAAGTATTATTCGTGAAACAAGGAAAAAAAGTTTCAAGAGAAAGTAAAAGAGATGAAAAAGAAAAGCTTTTAGAAACTAAGACACAGCAGAAATGGGAGCATTTGATACAAAGATTAAGGAATAAATTCTTACAAAGCTCTTTAACAAGTAAGAACAAAAGTACAAAGAGAAAATAAGAGAATGAGCCCAGCGACTAAGGAAGTCTGGCAAGATGAATCCCCAGGCACAAGGAGACAGGCTCGGGCCACAAGGACTCATTCCCGGTGAGCCGGCAGCACCACGTCCAGGTGCGCGGCGGTAAGGGGCCCCCGTGGCGCTGGGTGACACCAGGGCCCGGACAGCAGGCAGGCGCTCAGGAGTCTGAAGGAACATGACTTCTCACCCACGAGTCTACACCAAGCCCAAACTACCAACAAACCTCAAGAAGATGCAGACATTCTCAGAAAGCCCAGCTCACACATGCTTTTTCTGCTAATGCTCCTAGAGAACATATTTCATCAAAATTAGGGCCAAGGAGGGACGTGGGGTCTGACCAGGAAAGTGGGGACAGCACGGAAGGTCAGGTGGGCAGGTGAAGGAGGGGAAGGTCCTGCGGGCAGGGCAAGTCCGTGCCTGGAGACAGCGTGCGCACGCCCCTTGACGGAGAGCAGGGGCCCCTGCAGGCAAGGAGGAAGGAAAGCCAGCTGTCTGAGGGAGGGCGCTCAGCCCGAGAAGGCCTGCAGGGATCTGACAGGGGTGCTCAGAACACAGGCACTCTGTGGTCAGAGGACAGAGAGCGGGACGGCCGGGCCACTTTAGAAAAACAGGAAAGCAAAGTATAAGAAACTGGCAGCCAAAAGTTTAAACATGTTCTGTAACTACCAAATGTGACTTAGAAATATATCAAGACAAGTTTCTGGAAGCTGAAGGAACAGTGCTTCGGAGTGGGGAGGCTGGAAGGCACCGTGCAGAACTGCTCAGGCACTTACTCCATGGAAAAACTCAAAGCTGAAATTAAAACGTTGCAGGCCCTCTTCTGCACAGGCTGAAGCGCCCATCAACTGTACTTCACTACGGGCTAGTTTTCAAAAGCACTGAATTAACCCAATAAAGACTTTTTTAAAAATGCTGAAACCCTTCCTGAGGTGACGGACTTCTAAAAAAAAAGCCAACAACTCTAGAAGAAATGACAAGGTTAGAAGGTCAGACCAGGCAGCCATCCTAATGAGGACGCAGGCAACAATCATTGCTGGAGGCTCACAGTGGTGGGTCCGGGTCTGAACGTCCCGCTCCCGGACACCGAGCAATCTAAAAGGAAAACGCAGAGTAAAATCTGGCAGACACCGCTGCCACGGGGCCCACGCTGGTGCCACACGCCTTCTGCCGTGAGCCTCGGGAAGAGCACGGCGTGCGCACTCCCAGGCCCCGCGCCGACGACCCCACTACAAACATCCAAAGAAGATGCAGGAGCCGCTGCAAACGCGACGGCCTCCGGCTCGGGCCCGTGCGGCACAGCCTCCCTCCCTTGCAGGGCGCCAGCGGCACAAGTGGGAAAAACACAGTGAGATTTACAGTCCAGGCGCTGCCATGAGCCAGCGCGGGTGTCTGGGCGCTGAGTGCAGGGGCCGGACTCCATGAAGTGCGCAATGGAGCCTTCCAGAGTAGCACCACATCAGGGCTTCAGGTGCCACTGAGCAGAGGACCAAGATGCAGGCGGGCACAGCCACTGTGCACGGGCAAGTGTGGCGAACACCACACTGGGGGCCTCCGTGCCGTTCTGTTCCCTAAAACCTTAAGAGTTAAAAACAAAAAGATCAACTCACCAGGATCACTTCTGCTGTTTTTTCCTTCAATCGCAAAAGGAGAAGATCTGGGCTTTCCTTGAGCATCAAGAGAGGTTACGATAAAATCTTCAACATCTTTCTCCTGTTCAAACAGGCAGGTTTTTAAATGGTCATCAAATAACAACTTATTACATCAGGGAGCTGAACTGGTCAGAGGGAAGCTTTCTAAGGCCTGAAGCTATCATTTTCCCATACAGAACCCAACAAGTGTTTCCCACTTGTGGACACAATGAAATCATGGGTTTTGAAGAATTTAAACTCAGCTGCTATTCTCTAGAAATATTTTAAAGCCCCCAGCAAATATTTCAGATTAAAAGTAAGCTTTATGGTAATGTGTATGGTAATATATGTGTATCTCAAATAAAATGTCCTCTGTTACTTGCTTTTTATTTTACCCAATCCAGGATATGCAAAATCTCAAATTATGCAAGAAGAAAAAATATGACCTAACTCAAAAATAATTGCTTTTGAAATTAATTAGCATTATATGCAGAACCTATCAAATATGAAATACAACTCAAAATAAATCCAGGAGACAGAGTCTAGTCAAAGAACCTGGATGAAAACTACACAGGAAGGCGAGCTGACGACTGCACTTCTCAGGCACACGACAGGGAGCACGCGGGCCAGACGCAGAGCACGTGTTTGTAGGAACAACCGAAGTCTGAATTATTCACGTTACAACGGAGTGTGGTTGGTGCTATGGAAAGCTGACTGTCCCTACACTCGGCTGACCAGGGGCCCACAGGCCTGGTCCGGAGATGAACCAACAATGGCTGCAGCTAGGATACAGTGGGCCCTGCAGACACATTCCCATGGGAACACTCCGGGGCCCCAGGGCACCACCCAGGGGTGAACGAACACTCACCACGGCTGCCCGCTGCACGTGGTGGTCGGCAGAGGGAGTCCTGTCTGCAGCCAATGGAGACTCTGCCCACCTGGAGGCCTTCCCCGCTGCCGACCCGCCCGGGTACCAAAGCAGGCCTGACCGGTCAGCCTGAAGCGAGGCGCCTGTCCTGTCCCGCACAGAGGCCTCCAAGCTCAGGGTGTCCGAGCAGGGCGTCAGGGGCAGGCTGGGCGCAGGCTCGAGGGTCGAGTCTTTCCTGACCACCTCCGGTGAGCTCCAGGAGGACATGTCCGCCGCCCTGAGTGCAGTCTGCACGGGACCGGGCCCCTGGGTGTGGGTAAGGTCATGGGAGCCACCGTGCAAGCTCGCTTGTAAACAAAGCGATCCATCCTGCAAATCAACTTCGTCTTCCATGGGAACATCTGGCATTTCTTTTCTGGTCAATGAATCCTGCTTTCCACCACTAAGGTCAGTCAGATCACATGCGGATTTATCTACATGCAATGTATCAACAAGAGGTAATCTGTCAGTCTCTTCACCATTATTAGAAATGTCACTCAAATTATTTTCTGAAGCAGGCGAAGATGCCAATGGCTGCTGAAGTCTGAAATCCTCAGTCTCGCTGTTCTGGAAGCTCACAGAAGACACCAAATGGTTCAACTTTTCTTGAAGTTCTTTCATCTGACTTATGAGACCAACTTTCCGCAGCTGACAATCTTCCAGTAGTTTTTCCTTATTCTGCATGTAAAAAAGAACATGTATAAAGTAAAACAACTGAATTACACAGTCTGGTATTTATCAGCCAATTTCAGAGGCCACCTGAGCAATTAAGAATGAGCGAGCCTCCATGATGAAGCCCTCAGGCCCTTCCAACTCTTGAGATTTCAAGTTTTAATTCCACGAATGACAGAATCAAGGCGGAGAACTCCACCTACAAAGTGAATGCAGCAAAGGACTCTGGGAGCCCGTCTCCCGCCTGGGCACCAGTTGAACCGGCAGCACCCAGTCTGTGACTCCGGAGTCTGTCCGAGGACTGCCACTTCCGGAGGGGGCTCGCGGCACAGCAGCCGCACACCTGTTCCCGGAGCAGCTTGCACACAACGTGCGGGGGCCACGGTGGGCAGGGGCTGGGCCACGAACACGGGGGGGGGGGGGGGGGGGGGGGGGCAGTCTGTGCGCTCACCCTGCTGCTGATCTCGGAGGTGCAAACAGGTCGGGGCACTGCTGCAGCCCCTCCCCCTCCGGCTGAAGTGACCTCCAGGAGACTTAAAGGGCCTGGTGCCCTTTTTTTTCCTACCACAGCATTTTCCCGTTTTCTTTTTGGGGAGAAATTAAAAACGAGAACATTCAAAAACAACTGCATATACAGACGAAATTATATTAGAGAAAATTACACGGGCCCAGGTAAAGGTGCAGGCTAAGAAAAGGTCTGAGAAGACCTGAAGTGTGTAGCTCAAGCTGACCTTCAGCATGGAGACAGCATACAAGGATTAAAAAAACAAAAACAAATACGGGGTGCCTGGGGGGCTCAGTCATTCAAGTGTCTGACTCTTGATTTCAGCTTAGGTCATGACCTCATTCTTTGTGGGTCTGCGTCCTGCATCAGGCTCTCTGCTGTCAGCAAGGAGCCTGCTTGGGGTTCTCTCTCTCCCTCTCTCTCTGCCCCTCCCCTCCTCGTACCCTCTCACAATAAATGGAAGTGATGGCAACCGAGGAAAAGAAGATTGAGAAAGGTGAGCAGAGACGGAGACCCTGGCCTGCCAGCAAGCGCATCAACACGCGCGGCGCGGGAGTCCCGGAGGAGGAGACAGGCGGCAGAGCGGCTGTGTGAGAACATGATGACTGAACACTTCCCAGAACTGATGAAAGGCATGAATATAAACATGCAAGAAACTCACGAAACGCCAAATATGAGGAACTCAAAGAGACACATAGCAAGACACATTATAATCAAATATACAAATGTCAAAGGCACCAAACAGAGAATCTTGAAAGCAGAGAGCAATGACTTGTCACATATAAGTACCCTCGGTAACATCACCAACAGATTTCTCATAACCAAGAAAGGCAAGAGATAAAGAAGGAGAATAAAAAGTAGATAAAATCTCCCAACATAACAAAGCCCTGCACCTGATGACTAACTGGTGAATTCTATCAAACATTTAAGACAAAGTATCAATCCTTCCTCAAACTTTTCCAGAAATATGAAGAACCCAGATGGTTTCACTGGTAAATTCTACCACACATAAGGAAGATATTATACTAATTCTCTGCAGTGTCTTTTATATGACAGAAGCAAAGAGAATTGCTTCCCAACTCACTGAACAAGGCCAGCATCATCTTGATACTAAAGACAGAAAAAGACACTACAAAAATGAAAATTACAGACCAATATCCCATATAAACATTGATGCAAA
Source organism: Suricata suricatta (assembly GCF_006229205.1). Taxonomy (NCBI): domain Eukaryota; kingdom Metazoa; phylum Chordata; class Mammalia; order Carnivora; family Herpestidae; genus Suricata; species Suricata suricatta. The sequence goes on from NC_043704.1 coordinate 337,345, forward strand.
AATCCCAAAAGATCAGCAAATCAAATTCAACAATATATTAAAAAGATTATACAGTGTAACCAAGTGGCATTTATTCCTGGAATGGAAGTATAGTTTAACATAAGAAAACCAATCTATGTAATACATAATATATATGTTATATGGAATATTGTAATATATGCAATACGTTATTGTAACAAAATTAAGGAGAAAAAGACCACGTGATCATTTCAACTAATGCAGAAAATGCATTTAACAAAGTTAAATGACAAAGATATTCAACATACTAGAAGGAAACTACTTTAACATAATAAAAACTCATACACAAAAAAGACACAGCGTACATCATGCTCAACGGTACTGGACTGAAAGGTTTTCCTCTAAAATCAGGAATAAGGCAATCTCTTCAACACAGTACTGGATGTCCTAGCCAGAGTAATTAGGCAAGAAAAAAAAAAAAAAAAGATGTCCAAATTGGAAAGGAAGAAGTAAAATTGTATGGTCCAGGATAATATCATAAATAGAAAACAAAGAGTCTATAAAAAGCCCTGTTAGAATTAATAAATCAATTCAGCACAGTCACCGGATATACAAAGTCAACATACAAAAATCAGTTACATTTCTACACATGAACAATGAAAATTCCAGAAAGGAAATTAGGAAAACAACTCAACTTACAATAGCAATAAAAAGGAAGAAAATAATTAAGAATTCACTAAAGAGATGAAAGTTTTGTACAATGAGACTACAAAATATTGCTGAAAGAAATGAAGGAAGACAAGCCGAGACACATTTCATGTTTAGGGATCAAAAGACCTAATATTGCTAAGATGTTAATATGAACAGCAATCTATACGCTCAATGCAATCTCTATCAAAACTGATTTTTTTGCAGAAATAGAAAAACCCATCCTAAAATTCATATGGGATCTTAACGGACCCCAAAGAGCGAAAATAATCTTGAAAAACCACAAAGCTGAAGGGCTTAGAACTACTTGATTTCAAAATTCATAACCAAGCTATAGGAATCAAAACAGTGTGGTACTGGCATAAAAACAGACATACAGACCAACGGAATAGAGAGCCCAGATGCATACCCTTACATACAAGGGCAGGTGACTTTTTTTAACAAGGATGACAAAACCATTCATTAGGGAAAAGACAGTCTGATCAAGCAAATGGTCCTGGGAATACTGGGTGCCCACATACATGCAAAACAATGAGGCTGGACTGTTACCTAACATCACACAAAAATTAACCCAATGACTAAAACATAAGACCTAAAACTATAAAGCTTCAGAAAACTCAGGACAAAAAATTCTCAGTGCTGGATTTCACAATGATTTCTTGGATATGACACCAAAAGCCGGGGCAACAAGAGGAAAGACAAACTAAACTTCAGAAAAATTTTAATGTTTGTTTTTTTTTTTTTTGATACCGAGAGAGACAGAGCATGAGAGGGGGAGGGTCAGAGAGAGAAGGAGACACAGAATCTGAAGCAGGCTCCAGGCTCTGAGCTGTCAGCACGGAGCTGGACGTGGGGCTTGAACCCACGAATGTGCGATCTGACCTGAGCCGAAGCCAGAGCCTTAACCAACTGAGCCACCCAGGCGCCCCCAGAAAAATTTTAAAATTTGTGCATCAAAAGACACCATCCAGGGTAAACAGCCAGTACACAGATTATGAGAAAATACTTGTGAATCATGCATCTGATAAGGGATTAATATCCAGAATATACAGAGAACTCCTAAAACCCAACAACAAAAAAACCCAATCTGACTTTAAAATGAGCAAAGAGGGGCACCTGGGTGGCTCAGTCAGTTACGTGTCAAACTTCAGCTCAGATCATGATCTCATAGTTCATCCAGTTTGAGCACTGCACCGGGCTCTGCGCTCTCAGTGCGGAGCCTCCTTTGGGTCCTTTGTCTGCCTCCCTTCTCCCTGTCGCTCCCTTGCTCACACTCTCTCAAAAATACATAAGCTAAAAAAATTGGGGGGGGCGCTCCTCAAAAAAAATGAGCAAAGAATTTGAATAGGCTTTATTCCAGAGAAGATACACAAATGACCAATAAGCAAATGAAAAGATGTCCACTATCACTAATCATTAGAGGAAAGCAAATAAAAACAACAATGATACACCTGAAACTAACAGAACACTACATGTTAACTATACAGGAATTAAAATTACAAGTTAAAAAGAAAAACAACACAATGAGATAGAACCTCATACCCATTAGGAGGGCACGCGCGTGCACACACACACACACACACACACAACGTAACAAATGTGGTGAGGACATGGAGAACTTGGAACCTCCCTGCCCTCCTGGTGGGAAGGTAAAATGGTACAACCACCATGGAAAACAGTATGGAGATTTCTCAAAAAATTAAAAATAGAACTACCATCTGATCCAGCAATTCTACTTCCGGGTACTTATTCAGAAGAACCAGGAGCAGGGTCTCAAAGAGACATTTATACATAATATTCACAGCAGCATTTTTCACAATGGCTAAAATGTAAGCAACCCAAATGCCCACTGATTACGAACAGATAAGCAACACGTGGCTATATGTAAGTGGACTATTACTCGGGCTTAAGACAGAGGGGGATTCTGACATGTGCTACAACATGGGTGAATTGCAAGGACATTATGCTACCTGAAATAAACCAGTCACAATAAGACAAAGACTATACGATCCACTTTATGAAATATTTAGAACAAACAAAATCAGAGACAGAGAGTCACACAGCGGCTGCCATGGGCTGGGAAGCAGGGAGATGGGGACATACTGCTTAACGGGTATAGTTTCAGTTTTACGAAATGACAAGAGGTGTGGAAGTGGACAGTTACACAGCGTCAGAATGTATGCAGAGTCACTGCACTATACATTTTAAATTGGTTACGGTGTGGAGCACCTGGCTGGCTCAGTAGCCGAGTGTGCGACTGTTGAACTCAGGGTTGTGAGTTCTAGCCCCATGCTGGGTGGGGAGATTACTTACAAAAAAAAAAAAAATGGCTAAGCTCTGTAACTCTTACATCATATGTATTTTACCCCCCCACCCACAAGGCAATTGTCATAGCCTATTTCTGTGGTAATTTACTGAGAACATAAGCATTTCTTTTGGGGGGGGGGAAGGCCTGAAAGGTTCTACATGCAAATGTTGAAAAATATAAAACTGTGGAGCGCCTGGCTGGCTCAGTCAGAAGAGAGTGTGACTTTTTATTTAACATTTCTCCATTTTGAGAGGGACAGAGAGCAAGTGGGGGAGGGGCAGAGAGAGAGAGAGAGAGAGAGAGAGAGAGAGACAGACAGACAGAGAATCAGAAGCAGGTTCCAGGCTCTGAGCTGTCAGCACAGAGCCTGATGTGGGCATCAAACCCATGAACCTCAAGATCATGACCTAAGCGGAAGCTGGATGCTTAACGGACAGAGCCGCCCAGGCGCCCAAAAGAGAATATGACTCTTGATCTCAAGATCATGAGTTCAAGAGTTATAGTGGGTAGAGATTACTTGAATAAAAACTTAAACAAAGAAAATATAATATAGTGATTTATGGAATGAATTTGGAATTTCCTTGTCTGTGTGTAACTTCCAAGAATTCTGCAACCAGCCCATAATCGTGGGGCTGAGCTTTCTCTTAAAAATTCAAACAAATGTTCTTATCACGAGGGCATGGAGATACGTGTGCTACACAGAGTTAGAGAAAAAGTCCTCTGCAAACAGAATTAAACTTCCTGTGCGGATTCGATAAACATAATAAACCAGATTCGGGCATCTTCGATCAAAACGGCAGGCACGGTGCCCAGGCCTGAGCCTGCGCAATTCAGAACGTGTGGACTTTACGACAGGGAGGAGGTGCACGTGGCCCGTCCCAGGAGAGGCCCGGGGCTCTGGAGAGGTCTCAGTGGAGCTGGGACACCCTGCTAGAGCGGGCGACGTCTGCCCCGGCAGGCCGCGGAGCCGGGCTCGAAGCGCGCTCGGCCACCACCCTTAGGAAAACCTCCGAACCAGCCACTTGCGACTTTCCCAACATCCCGACCCTACAACACCTGATGGGCCAACGTGCAGCCCCAACCCAGGACCGAGAGGTCAGTTCTCGGGTTGTTCCTGCTCTGGTGACGAGTGTTCCAACTGTGTTCTCTGCCAGGAGCACAAGTCAAGATACGCAGGAAAAAACCTAAGCTTCAAAAAATAAATGTGAGCTTTCGAAGTAACAGCCACAAAGCCTTGGGCCACAGAGCAGCTGTCCTCACATGAAACACACTAGGGACGGGCCTTATGAGTCCTGTTGAATCATACTGGAATCACTAAGGGACAGATAACCAACTGCTCATTGTTCACAGCCTAGACCATGAGAAATGTGCATTTCCAGAGAATACGTAAAAAAAAAGTAGGAAACTGTTGCAAACCAGATCTGAACAGCCCAGTACAAGAAGGGGAGAGAGCCGCCGTCTCTGACACGGGTCTCTGCCTGCTCAGCTCCGCGTACCTTCATCCTCCCCGGCACTTGGCCACAGTCGTCTGCTCTCAAGTGCATTTTGCTCTTCACCAAGAGCAGCTCCGACTCCAGCTGCCTCTGGCAGGCCGCGAGCGCCGACGTCACACGGTCTTGTCCACGCAGATGCGGGTGGTCTGGCGTCAGCGGGGCTTTGGCGGGCCGCACGTCACCGTTAACCGTGGCCTACAATAAGCAGAGAAAACAAGGACGATGCTCGTGAAGGTAAAGCTCAAAGGACCAGAAAGAACGCTCGCACCGAGCACGGTCGCTGGGCTGCCTTGGACTTCCCCGAGCTCTGGGGCCGGCATGTCGGCCAGCAGGGCACCGAGGGAAGGTCCACAGGTGGCAGCAACACGTCCCCGTCTCCTAAATCATGAACAACACGAGACCAGAGGCGAGCCCCCACAGCAGGCCGGGATGTGCCGCGACACGGGCACCCGCCAGGCAGCCCCACAGTGCGCGGGTCGGCGGGGACTGTTCCGCACAAGCTGCCGGTGGCCCGGGCCAGCAGGCCGGAGTTCTCCTCAGAACCAAACTGGAGCACGCCCCCACATGAAATGAACTTAAAAATGAGCTTACACAGGAGCGGACTATTACGAAACAGCGCAATGGAGGGGTCCCAGGGTGGCTCCGTCGGTTGAGCACCAGGCTTGTGATATCACGGTTTGTGGGATCAAGCCCGATGGGGTCTGTGCTGAGACGGAGCCTGCCTGAGATCCTCTCTCTCTCTCTCTGTCCCTCTCCCCTGCTTGTAATCTCTCTCTCTCAAAATAAACTTCTTAAAAACGGGGGCTGAATAGAATCCAGAGAGGAAAACCCAGGGAGCCTGCATAACCCAAAGCCATCTCTGTATCATCGAATGTTTCTGTCACAGGACTTTGAAAACCTTCGGTTACTCTCAACAGCACTAGGATTGACCTGTAGGGACAGCGAAGCCCCTGGTCAGGTTTCGCTGTGTGCGCATGTTCTGACTTGAGGTCCTATGGACATTTAATGCACCCAGGAGCCTCGAGCTTCAAATTCACCTCTCCGCGGCAGCAGAAGCCACCCCCCACCCCCAGGAACTCCGTCCCCTACTGCCTCTCACAGAAGGGACAGTCATTGAGACTTAAAGAGGAGGAGCAATAGGAGGTCCTCCTAGAGAGAGCACCCAACTCCCCTCTGGTCTGGCCCCAGTGCTCTGTGGCCTGGGCTTGGGCCTCCTGCAGGCACCAAATGCTCTCTGGCCCCCGTGCGCCCCCC
>NC_043704.1:343165-344412 GCF_006229205.1 Suricata suricatta
CTCAGAGGCCGCCCCCATGGAGGCCAGCAGGGAGGAGCGAGGCCCACCTGTGGGTCTCTGACGTGGCCGCTGGGGGCTGTGCTCAGCTGCCTGCTGCCCACATCTTGCCCCGAGTCCTCGTCACCAGAGGCCTCTTCACCCCTGGAGCCCCACCGCTGGGAGCTGCCCTCCGCACCAGGGTGCAGGTGGGCCCCGCGGGCCTGCTGCCTGTCCAGCTCCTTCTGGCACCGCAGGAACCGTTGGTTCAGCACCTGGAGCTGGTGGCTGAGGCGGACGCACTGCGCGCGCAGCCGCTGCAGCTCTGGGGGCCCGTCCTCAGCGGCCAGGGGCTGCTGCTCCAGGGCGCGGCGGAAACGGGAGAAGGCGGACAGGATGGCCTCCAGCTCGGCCGAGTGGGCCAGTTTCTGCTGCTTCAGAGCATCGATTTCTAAATCCCTCTCTGCAATCTTCGCTTCCTTGGCTTTTAGGGTGGCTTCAAAGGCTCGGATCTGGGAGGCCATGGCCTGCACCTCAGCCTCCCTGAGGGCTGCGCTGCGCTCCAGCTCGGCCAGCTGCCGCCCGGCGGCCTCCTCCGCGGCCTGCAGGCGCTGCTGCAGGGCCTCCAGGGCCTGGCCATGCCTGCGCTCCTGCTCCGAGAGCAGCCGGCCCGGCACGCCCGCCGCCAGTGCCGCCAGCGCCTCGGGCCCGGCCACAGGGCCGCCCGGCAGCTCGCTGACCGGGGGCCCGGGCGACACGGGGTCGAGTGAGAGCTCTCTCTGCAGCCTCTCGATGACTTCGTGGAGCTGCTCCATCTCCTCCGCCTTCTCTTTCTGCAGTCGCTGCTGGTTCTCTCGCAAATTCTCGATGACGGACCTCAGCTCCTCAACCTCGGAGCTTCGGTCAAAGGGAACCTGAGGAAGAAGCACATTCAGGGGTGAATGAAACGCTCTATCTTCAGAATCTCCCTCCTTCACCCTGAGACTCAGGAGCGACCTCAGAGCTATGGCACCAAACCAACAAATGACGTTTAGTATCTGAGAACACCTCAAAGCTGCACGCCCGCCGCGTCGGGGTCACCCACGTGTCAGGGCCACCAGGCGCTGGGAAGGGGCACGCCTGCCGCATGAGGGCCACCAGGCGCTGGGAAGGGGCACTCCCACATGAGGGCCACCAGGCGCTGGGAAGGGGCATGCCGCTGCGTGAGGGTCACCCAGGCGCCGGGAAGGGACACGCCCGCCACATGTGGGTCACCCAGGCGCCGGGAAGGG
>NC_043704.1:344512-351478 GCF_006229205.1 Suricata suricatta
ACGCCCGCCACGTGAGGGCCACCAGGCGCTGGGAAGGGGCACTCCCACGTGAGGGCCACCAGGCGCTCAGGAGGGGCATGCCGCTGCGTGAGGGTCACCCAGGCGCCGGGAAGGGACACGCCCGCCGCGTGAGGGCCACCAGGCGCTGGGAAGGGGCACTCCCACGTGAGGGCCACCAGGCGCTCAGGAGGGGCATGCCGCTGCGTGAGGGTCACCCAGGCGCTGGGAAGGGATACGCCCGCCACATGTGAGTCACCCAGGCGCCGGGAAGGGGCACGCCCGCTGCATGAGGGCCACCAGGCGCTCAGGAGGGGCATGCCGCTGCGTGAGGGTCACCCAGGCGCCGGGAAGGGGCACGCCCGTCGCGTGAGGGCCACCAGGCGCTGGGAAGGGGCACTCCCACGTGAGGGTCACCCAGGCGCTCAGGAGGGGCATGCCGCTGCGTGAGGGTCACCCAGGCGCCGGGAAGGGACACGCCCGCCACGTCAGGCTCCTCTCGCTCTGTGCTGCTGTGGGTGGAGGGGCCCCCCTGTGGCCGCCTCTCTGTGGCACCTTCATGCTACTGCTGTCACCAGCCTCAACGTGTATTCTGTTAACATCTAAATAACATTGATTTACTTGGTTTTACTAAAGGGAGATTTAGATTTTAGGTGTGGTGCGAACTCTGGAAGAGGAACAAACGAAGAGCATCAGGCTTGGGGACTGGCATTGCCGAAGAGCGGGGCCAGCCAGGTGCACGCACGGGGCCAGGGGCCGTCACGGCGGCCGCAACTGCTCCGCGCCCAGCACTGTGGCCCCCGACCTCGCAGATGCTTCCCCTGGTGCTGGGTGACGTCATCCCCAATGTCTCGGGGTAAGAAATGTTATTATCGCTCTTTGACGACAAGACAATTGAGCTACAGGTGTCAAGTATCCTGCCAGGTAGAAAACCGGGCTCCACGCTGTTAGCGACTGAGCCACTCATGCGCCAGGGGACGAGCTCCAGCCCGCTTCTTCCTGTCCAATGGCTGCTTCCTAAAAACTGAGGGTTTCACAATTCTTGGTTTCACACGTTGTACCACTTAATTCCTTTAAACGCAAATGCAAACCTGGCCAATACTGAAAACAAAAGTAAAAAAACAGGTTCACTTTTGGTTTTGGTTTAGAGGATGTGAGCCATCCGTCACACACGCGTCCACCACGTTGAAATCTGCACCATGAACTATACGGGGGGCAGAGGGAGCCCCTGGTGGGGCGTGACCCTCACACTGCCGGCCCGTGCGGTCCCGTGCTGCGGGCTCTCTCCCGTCTCCCCGTACACACAACTACCGGGAGTCTCAAGGGTGATTCTGACGGCACACAACGTGGGCTTATTCACTCAACTGAATACCCGGAGATGAAAAGGCACAGACTACAGACCAGCCATAATCACAACACAAACAGAAAACCTGAAATAGAAACCCAGGGCGCCTGCGTGGCTCAGTCAGCTGAGTGTCTGACTCTTGACTTCAGCTCAGGCCATGATCTCAGGGTTCGTGGGTTTGAGCCCCGTGACAGGCTTCATGCTGACAGTGCGGTGCCTGCCTGGGATTCTGCCTCTCCCTTTCCCTCTGACCGCTCCCTGATCGCTCACTCTCTCAGAATATGTAGATAAAATATGTGAAAATTACAACCCAGCAGGTGCAGGTGGCTTTAAAGGGTAAAGCAGTGAGTCGCAGACAGCCCTGGGGGTGCGGTGCAGCGGGGCCGGCGGGCCACAGCGGGACACGGCAGGTGACCAACGGGGGAGACCACGCCAGGGACTGAGAACAAGGGTGGACACCCGGGCCAAGAGCACGCACGCCTGGTCTCCTGCAACATGTGTGAAGCTCCCCGTTCCCGGGGAGGTGGTCCTTCCCAGGCAGGCACCGCAGAGCTGCCAAGGCCTGGGTGCCACCCACCCCAGGCACACTCGACCCCAAAGGGGGGGTGTGTTGGTTCTCGGGGCGCCAGGAAAGGCCTACCTCAGAGAGAGCACCGCCTCCCATCCCAGCCAGCTGTGCCTCGAGCTGCTCACTCACACCCTTGATCTCCTTTTCCTTGTTCTGCAGAAATGCCTGTAGAAATAAGCACAGTGACACCAATGAAACGTGACTATGGGAAGCAGTCCCCTGACCTGGCAGACATGCGGTACCCTAATAAACCGTGGCTTTAAATACTAACACCCACTCTGAAAGTGGTCTCTGATTTGTCTCCTGTTTACTACTAAGGAAGAACTGCCACTGAAGGGCGCCAGAGGCCTGGGACGGGCCCCACACCCTGCTGTCACCACGTCACGTGGCGCTGCCCGGGAGGGCCAGGCGCCCGACAGCGGCCGGGGGTGCCAGGCGAGGGCGCCGCACACCACACGTCATCAGGGCTTCCTTCCCACCCTGGGTCCCCTCAGAAGCACAATTACATTAAGGTAACAGGAGATTTAAAAACAGAATTAAAAAAAGAGAAAGAAAAAAACAAAACGATTTTTTCATCCTGCTCATGGGAAGGACTAACACTGAGCAACTACGTACTAAAAATCACCTCTTCAAAACCGGGGTGCCCTGTAACAACCGAAATTAAGTAAATGGTGAACATTCACTCCCTCCGGTCAGCTCCTGCCCTCACACGGGTGCACCCCTCCTGCTGCGGGACTCCAACAAGCGTCCTGGAAAAACCTGGCTCTCAGGACGCAGACTGGCCCCGGAGGCTGGCACAGAAGGGAGGGCATCGGGGCGGCCCTGGGCTCCACCCGCCGGGCACTTTCTGGAGCCGCCCCGGCTCTGCCCGCAGAGCAGAAGGCAGGCACTCCCGAAGCCCCATGTGGGCGAGGACCGCCCTCGGTGTCCTTGCGTCTGGGACCTGAGGCCGGGGTCCCCGGCGGGCAGCGGCCGCGGCGCCGACGTGCAGCGCGGAGCCCGGGCTCACCTTCAGGCTGGCGTTCTCCTCTTGCAGCTCCTGCAGGCTGAGAGCAGCGCGGCTGTTCTGCGCATCCAGCTTCAAGTTCAGGTGCAGCACCTCCTCGTCCTTGCTTACTAAGTCCTCCTTAATCTTTCCTAATTGTTCTTTTAAGTCTAAAACCTGTCATGAAAACAAAGTATTAAAAAGTACCTAATATTCTAGTTCACTTAATAATTACGAACATTACAAAAGATTTAAAAAGTACACAGCAAAAAAGGTACTAACATTTTACAGCCCACACCAAGCTGTTACAATGACAAGGGTATACAGTAGGCACAGACCCCCTTCCTGGGCCACACGAGCGTCGAGCGTCCTGCCCCCCGCGGAGGGCAGGGCAGGCCAGCAGCGGCCCTGGGCAGAGGGGAGCCCCCCCGGCCCCCCACACGTGCCTCGCTCTCCCGCTGCCGGAGTGCCGTCTGTACTGCCTCTAACTGGACTCCCGGGCCCCCGGGACAAGTGCCTGCAGGAAGTGTGGGGCATCTGCCCTCATCGAGTTTAGATGGCAGTGTGGACCGCATCCCATTCTGCTCCTGTAACGCCTCGTTATCCTGTTTGAGAATAAGAAATTAGTTTCAGGAACTGGGGGCCTCCAACTGTGATTTGAGGGCACAGCGTCCTCGGCTCTTCCGGGGGCCCACGTGCACACAACTGCACATATCTGTGCACCCCTGCACGTGTCAGACACCCGGCCTCCAGATGAGCTGTGCTCCAGCCTGGTGAAGGATGTGACCCCAGAGAGCCAGCGTGTGCGCCAGCGAGGCCCCGATGACAAACTCATCTTGAGTAGTTACTGAGGAAGGCACAAAAATGGTCTCTAGACTGCTGGCTATTCAGAAGAAAATTGTGAAGAACCTGCCAAGGATCAGGGCAGTGACTGACCAGGGCATGGCACATCTGTACGATGACCGTTAACGTCTCATTTAAAAAATTTCAAAGAGCATTTAATGCAGACAAAACAGTCACAACAAATTAAGTGGAGAAGTTCATCTTTGTGGAGGAAAACAAGGCATTTTCTATACCTGTAGCATCTACTATGCTTAGTAAATATTTGCTGAGGAAAGAAGGGAGGGGAGATGAGGAAAGACGGAGGAAGAATGGAGGGAGGAAGGAAGAGGGAGGGGGAGTAGAAAAGTAGGGAATACGGAGTAGAAAAGAGAGGGACGAAAGAGAGATGGATGGGGCAAGGGTAGAGAAGGGGGGAGGGAGAGAGGGGAGACGGGTGGAGCAGGGGCAGAGGGAGGAGGGAAGACATGAGAGGGAGGAGGGAGAGAGGAGGGAGGGAGGACACGGGTGGAGCAAGGGCAGAGGCAGGACCGTGCAGGGACTGACGCAGCCGCCCTGAGCGGAGCTGTCCTGGGCAGTAGAGGAGAGGCCAGAGCAGGGGCCAGGCACCCCTCCTGTGCTGGGGCCCCTGCAGAGACAGTCACCACCCAGGTCCTTTTCCTCGAGAAGAACCTGACCGCCGCTAACTGTTGGCATCTGCACTTTCGAGAACCAGACACACCTGACAAAACTCTCCTCCTGAAGCCGGACTTGTCTTCGGGTCAAACCAACGATTCTCAAAGTAAGGCTTCTCACCACCCCCCACTTTTCACGTAAGCTTCTAACCTCCGAAATACACGAAATACAGGAGAGTCACAGGCTCAACTCCTGGGACTAACAGCTGGGAAGAAGGGCCGGGCGGCTGGCAGTCCGAGGGCCTCGACTTCAGACACAAACGACGTCTGTGCCACAGACGCGCACTCCTGACGGCAGCGGCCCGGAGAGGGCGCGGACGCTCCCTGACCCTGTCCCCACACGCGCCCTCTGCGTCCCCTTGTCTGGCTGCTCCTGCGGTGCATTTTTCTCAACATGCCGGCGATCTAGTGGGTGAGTGGTTCCCGGAGAGCAGTGAGCCGCCCTCACAATCCAGCAGATAAACTGACCCCGAGGCGGGGCTCGATCTGGAGGACCCCCAAAGGGGGCAGTCTCGTGGGGCCGAGCCCTCTCCTGTGTGGGCTGACGCCACCTCCTGGGGGACGGTGTCTGAGTGATGGGACCCCCCCCCTCCCCCGGCCCCACTGGATGCTGGCTGTGCCGGCCGCCCCCCAACAACCGCCCGTGACCGGAAGCAGCGGAGTGTGTGCGGCAGGGGCTGGCAGCCGACGGGGGGGAGGGGGGGCGGGGGGGGGCGCCCCCTTGGAGGAAGTAAAGCCCGTCCCCGGCCTGCCCGGCACGCACGGGCACAGCGGCACACGCAGGAGCCCGCACGACGCGCAGTACCTGCTGCAAGGCCTTCACGGCGCTTCTCTGCTTCTCCAGCTCGTCCCGCAGCGCAGCCGCCTCGCGTCGGCAGCTGGCATTGGTCTCCTGGAGACGTTTGATTTCCTCCTCCTGGATTAGCACCTGTCTGTCTGCCAGTTCTTTCTTTATGACCAGTTCATCAAACCCGTCTGATTTCTGTCTCAGCTTCTCTTGCAGCAATTCCACCTAAAACAAGGAAATTGCTTGAGAAATACCATAGTTAAAGCCGCCATCTTCCGAATAAAAAAGCACCCAACACAGCTGAGAGAACACGGATCCTGACCCGCAGTCTACACGAAGACCACCCCCAGGAGCTGAGAGAGACACAAAACTAACGTGGGCATTCTCTCAATAACGACACAGAAAAATATTAATACAAGATCGGTTAAGGAAACAAAGTCAATCTTGTTAGCAGGGTAGGAAAAGCTATTCAGCAATAAAAGGGAAGGGCTCTGGGCACAGCGGCCTCCTGAGGCGCGTGCGGAGACTCGGGCTGCGTGAAGGAGCGCAGTCCCACGCAGGCACACACCGCCTGTCTGTGTGACTGCAGAAACCACACAACCAACACAGCAGACAGGCTAGTGGGCGGGAGGGGACCTCACATCCATGCCCTGGTCGTGCTCCAGGCCTGACCTCTACAGTGACACCGGGGAAGCTGGGGCGGGTGTGGGGGATGCCCTCTGCGGTGACACCCGGGGAGCTGGGGGAGGGTGCGGGGGACGCCTTCTGTGGGTGACACCCGGGGAGCTGGGGGCGGGTGCAGGGAACACCCTCTGCGGTGACACCGGGGAGCTGGGGGCGGGTGCGGGGGACGCCCTCTGAGGTGACACCCAGGGAGCTGGGGGAGAGTGTGGGGGACGCCCTCTGTGGGTGACATCCGGGGAGCTGGGGGTGGGTGCGGGGGATACCCTCTGCGGTGACACTGGGGAGCTGGGGGCTGGTGTAGGGGACGTTTGTCTTACTGCTCACAACTGAAAATGAATCCACCATCCTCTCAAAATATGTGCAATGCTTTAAGAAAAGCAGTGAATCAGCTGCAGCCACGGCGGGCAGAGGGAAGCAGGCAGGTCAGGCTCCAAGCAAAAGGAAGCAAGAGGAACAAGCAGCAACGGGCCCACGTGCGAGAGCCCGCCGCCCCCGCCGCCCCCCGCCGCCCCCCGCCGCCCGTACCTCCTCATCCAGCTGCTCCTGCTGTCGTCGTCAGGACATGGAAGGCAAACAGGGAAAACAAGAGGCACGAGTTGAAAGCATCGTAGAGAACGGCTACCACACAGGGACGGCGTGTGGCGCGCTGACTTACGTCGCGCGCGCAGGGGCCCCGTGGCCGGGCCGCCTGCCGGAGCTGCTCCTCCAGCCTCTGGATCTCCCGCTGGAACTCCTCCCGCTCGTGCTCCCTGTCGACGGCCTGCTCCTGTCGAGAGAGGCGGTGTGCTGGGACAGCTCACGGGCACCGCGGGACACGGGCCTCCCCTGGCTGCACCCGCCGGGCCTCTGGCGCCGTGGCCAGCACTTCCCTTGGACACGCGTGTCACTCCCCAGGGAATGGGCTCCGAGTCCCCGGCACTCGGTGAAACGGAGCGGAAGGAAGAGGATGGCCTTGCGGTGCGAAGGCAGACGGAGGACCGTCGCCGGCGGCTCGGGCCGCCCGGGGGAGCTGGGCACGCAGGGCCTGCGGCGCGGGCTGTTGGAGGCCCCCAGGCCGCACACGGGGGGGGGGGGGGGGGGGGGGGC
>NC_043704.1:351578-367954 GCF_006229205.1 Suricata suricatta
CGCACAGAGGCACCATTCGGCCAAATGCCCCGAGAAAACAAAGCCAAGTACTTATGCAAAAAACCCACCCAAAACAACTGCCTTTTACATTAAGACTCGCTAAACTACAAAATATAAAGACTGAGAGGAACATATGTTGGTACTCCCAGAAGACGTTCCCAGCTAGGTTTCTAGGAGTTATTCCTTTACACGTGCCCCCCTATATGGGAAAACAAAATGTAACTTAAAACCTCCATCAGAGGGGACACAAGCCCGGATGTCACACGCTCAGTATGCGCGCAGGGCAGGGACCGTGTCTCAGAGGGAAAGGGGGCAGCTGTCAGGAAATCAAAAGCCAATCTAAAATAACTGGAGGAGAAGGCCACAGTCCAAGTAGACACTATAAATTCGGGAAGTGCCTATAAAGTGTTCAAACCATCCCTAAATTGAATTTTAATTTCAACAGTTTTCATTTGCAGTATTATGCTTTCAGAACTCACGCTGCTTTATAAAAATGTGCCCATCTTTTCTGACTGCCGTCACCACTTCATGCGAGTAAGTCCGCCGTTATGGTACATCAGCCTCAAACATGCAGTTAGAACGCCGGCATTCGCGTGCGCCCCGACGGCACCATGCTCAGGGCCACAGGCGGCAGGAGGGGCGGCCCGGCACTGAGGGGAGGGTGCCCTGTGGTCGTTAGGGCCACACTGAGGGCCACGTCCAAGGTCGGGCCAGCACAGAAGCTCCACTCGGGTCCCCGAGCCCCTCCCTCGACAGCCTCCGGGGCCCGCAGGGCTGGCCCCCGGCCCAAGCAGCACCCGCCCCGGCTCGGTAACCACAGCGAAGGCCGCCGGAGACATGCTCGCCCATCTGCATGTATCAATACTGAAGACTAACGTCGGGATATTTTAACCGTTTGCCACAAAAGCTTTGAAGTGTTTTTCCTCTTTGGTAAAAAAAAAAACTGGGGACTCTGGTGCAGACACAATGCAATCACACGGCACCCACTTGTTCGTTTCTACAAACCTGCGTCCTCGGGCGCTATGGTAACAGGAGTGCCTACGGATGAGAATACACAGCTTTTTCAGAGACAGAAGCATGAAGTTAGACAGCAGGGCTCCAGGCCTATGGTCGTGGACAGCCTCTACCACCTGTGCTTTTCTGTGTCACCACGACCATGGTCTGATGGTCTGAACCTCTGTGTCCCCCCCAACATCCGTATGTTGAGCCTCACGAATGGGACTCGAGCCTTTCTAAAAGAGACTGAGAGAGGGGCCCGCCCCTTCCGCGAGTGAGGACACGGCGAAGAGACTGGTGCTCGTCGGAGGCGGCGTGCCGGGGCCTTCATCGGGACCTCCCACCCTCCAGGGCTGCATGTAGACAGCAAGTGCCTGTCGTCTGCAGCCCGTCCACATCCCCTGTGACTGGAGCTCGGGCAGACTGTGCACCCTGGAGCTGCAGCGGGTCCCGGCTGCCACACAACTTTCAACGGAGACAAAAAAGCCCCCATGGGACAGAAGGCATCGCCCTGAAAGCAGCCATGAGACCCGCCTCACGCCTCACAGGCACCACACCAACCGGCGAGGCAGAGCTGGACTTCCCCACAAGGTGCCAGGGCCTCCAAGAGCTCTTGAAAAGCTGGCCAATGCTCCTGAGGACCCAGAGCAGATTCAGGACCGAGTGGCCACACCCTGGACCACACCTGGGGGAGCCCGGAGTCAGGGACGTCAGGAGGTGCCTCGCGGTGCTGGTGGGCAGCACGTCAACAACTCACACACGTGTGAGTCCACAGACAGGAACAAGAATGGTGTGGCGGGTGAGTGGAGGGAGCAGAGGTCAGAGTAAGAGTGGGGGAGGGGCTGACGGTGTGAGGTGACCCCAGCTGCACAGGAAGTACAACACCTCACTGGTGACACAGGGAAGGAGCCCCGGGGCCCTGGAGCTGTGGCCGCATGCCGCAGGCCCGGCCTCTGAGGGGAAAGCAGGGACACAGAGGTGCAGCAGGGCCCGCGGCCCCAGGAACACGTGTGGGAAGAGCCAGGCCCAGGCACGGCGGAGCGCCTGGGGATGGACCTCACGGAGGCAGGGCCACTCAGGCCTCAGACAGCAAGGACCAGGCTGTTCCCCAGCACAGGGCTACATGGCTACTTGGCTGGTCCCACGTCTGTGTCTCCCACGGGCCCCAGCCCTGAAGTCCAAACACCCTGGAGTTTACCACCACGCTCACGGTGGTACGCTCAGTCCTGATGGACGGGGTATGGGCCCAGCCACCCCACATTCACGCAGGCCAGGGCAGGAACACCTGGGAACGGGGGGTAGGGGCCCTGCGCTGGGAAGGTCTGTCCCACCGGGAAGCGCAGTCTATGAGAAGCTCCAGAAGAGAAGATGTGTTTAAAGAAATCATAAAACGGACAAGCCCTTAGACCCACACTCATGCTCACGCACACGCACAGGTGCACACCCGCACTCAGTGCTTGCTCACACACCTGCCCACTTGCACACATCCTCTCACATGTGAATGGAGCCTCACTAGACAACAGCATGGCCAGGCGCAGAGACGGGAGCAGGAGAGAGCGGCAGGTCAGTGTTGGGGAACACAGGACACGGGCCTGGGCGGGGGAGGGGCAGACGCAGAAGAAGAGCTGGACACACAGCCTGACCATCAGCAGAGGCAGGTCCCGCCCACCCAGAGAGCCCCAGGAAGTGTGGTGAAAAGCACGGGAGGAGTAGAGGCGACCTGTGGCTGCGCGCACAGCCCAGACGAGACACCCCAGACCAGCTCTGCAGACATCACGAGCAGGAGGTCCGCAAGAGACGCTAAGGTGTAACGAGATTGACGATGAAGGGTGAAAATGACATGCAAGAGACACAGTAAGTCTGGGCTAAGATTTCAGTAACAAAAATTTACATCAAACATTAGAAAAGGGACAGACACAGGCAGGCCGATCGATGTCACTGACAGCAAGTCGAGCACGAAGATGAGGCCTGCAATGATGACCCACAGACCTTCTGAGACACCGCACGTGGGCGGAAACCAGGGCCACGTGACAACTCAGTCCGCCCACAGAAACCAGGGGCCCGTCAGACCCGCATCTCAGCGGCACACGAGCTGTGGTGGCCACAAGCTAGCACCCACCCAAGAGAGCGCACAGGACGAAGGTGGCCCCAAACCAATGAAATGGAGGACAAAGAAAACGGCAATGATGAAGAAGCCCAAAAGCTGACTGCTTATTAAAGAAAGAAATTAAAAAGAATTTAAAATTGGGAAAAAGACCTGATGCTTAGGGGTGCCTGGGTGACTCAGTCAGTTAAGCACCAGACTAGTGATCTCAGCTCAGGTCACGTTCTCATGATCATGAGTTTAAGCCCCACACTGGGCTGCATGCTGGGCATGAAGCCTACTTAAAAAAAAAAACACAAGAAAAAAGATCTGATGGTTAGACCAGCACCATCAACAACAGCCACACTATAGAAAGAGCCCAAATGTCCGTCGACAGATAAATGGATAAGGCAGATGTGGTGTGTATGTGTGATGAAATAATACTCAGCGATCAAAAAGAACGACATCTTGCCATTTGCACCCATGAAGATGTAAGTAGGGTGCATTATGCTTAGCGAAGTAAGTCAGTCAGAGACAAACACCATATGATTTCATTCACATGTGGAATGTAAGAAACAAAACAGAGGAACAAGAGAAGGAAAGGAAACAAGTCCCAAGAGACTCGTAACGACAGCGAACAAACTGAGGGCTGCCGGAGGGCGGCGGGTGGGTGAGAGGCGGGCTCGGAGGGCACTTGCTGGGACGAGCACTGGATGTCGTACGTAAATGATCAATCACCGGATTCTACTCCTGAGACTAATTTTACCATGCATGTTAACTAGAATTTGAATAAAATTTGTAACAAACTGAAATCGAGGAAGAGTAGAGTTTCCTGAATCGGCCGAGGCTGCGGCACACAGCAGACTTGTGCGCTACAAGCCGGCCTCTGAGACCCAGGAGCCTGGAGGCGGGCGGGTGTGCGGGAGGCACAGGGACACCCAGGTCCCCGGAGGGTCCGCCTCCAGAGGGAAGAACACGGCCGGAGCGGGTGGTGCCACCGCCTGCGGACTCAGCTACCTGGGAGCCTTACGTTTTGACTGCTCACATGCTAAACATTTAAAACACAAAATCTCTAATAATCTGAAACCACAATAAGCTTTTGTTAAAACTAGGTTTTCCTACGTAAGATTAACATCAGGCACTTGTGAAAAATCTTAAGTAAAAATTTTAAGTGGCCCTCGTTTTCCCACAGCCATGGCTGTTTACCTCAAACAGGCTGGTGGCATCTCAGTGGCCCCGTCTCCCAGAGGCAGGGCCGGCCTCACACCCTTCTAAGGACTGGAGTGGCCACCAGGGCCAGCAGCCCCTCTAACGGAACAGGAACATGGAGGACGTGGCACCTGAGCCCCCCCCCCCCCCGGCCAGGCCTGAGTGTGCTCCCACCCTCCGCAGCTCCCATCTCCGGCCTCGGAACGAGCATTTCTTACCCGCTTCTCTCTCCCCTGCCTCAGCGGCCAGGGCCTCCTGCTGGGCGCACAGGGCGGAGTTCTCCTCCCTCAGCTCCGCCCGCTGCCGGGTCGCCAGCTCCAGCTGCTGCCTCAGGCTCTCCAGCTCCGCCGCGAGGCCCTGCTCGGCCGTCTCCTTCTGGCCTAGCGCCTGCTGCAGGCTGGCTTGCTCCACCTTGAACCCTTCGATGAGGCCTGCGGAGACGGGGAGGGGCCGCTGCCGAGGCCTTGCTGGAGCAGCGAAAGGAGCAGGCTGGCCGCACAAGGCATCCCGGCCCCGGCGAGATGGCAGCCGTGGGACAGGGGAGCGGAGTGGTCAGCCCGGGGTTCCGTCCCCAGATGGACAGCACCAGACCAGCGCACCCGGCACGGGCAGGAGCCCCCGGACAAGGTGACAGCCTGAGAGCAGCCACGTACAAGACACCTCCACCCCACGCCTGCACACACCCCTCATGCCGAGTGCCCAGCACGTGAGACACCATAAGCACCAGACGCCACAAACATGGGGGTCAGACGGGGCACAAATGTCACCTCTTGGGGCGCCCACTGCCCACTGCCCGTGACAGGAGGAACGGCGTTCCCTTACCGCCACGGGAGGAGTGCTCGGAGGCTGTGAGCCCAGGAAGAGGAGTTAAATGCAGCGGGGGGAGCCGTCCTGGCCCGGCCCTCCGCCGCAGCCCCGACTCCCGAGAGGCTCCTGTGCGGGCAGTGTGTTTCACGAGCCACGTCCCCGAGGCCTCACACCATTTGTCTTATTTTAGTTTGACGTTCTGCTTTGAACGCTTCCGTTAATGCCTCTTCTTCCCCCACGCCTCTGCCAGCACACCCCTGCCACACGCCCCCCGCCCCCCGAAGCCGGCGCTCACCCTGCGCCTGGTGCAGCTCCAGCGTCAGCCGCGTCCGGGCGGCGTTCTCCTCGTCCAGGCGCTCCAGTAACTCCTGGTGCTTCCTAACGACCTGCGCCGTCTCCTCGTTCTTGCAACTAAATTCTTTCTCAAACCGAGAATGAATCTGACGGGCCTCCTCTAGCTGTTAAAACACATTGGAAAACCAGAACGGCACATCAAAATAAAGCTTCTGTTAATGTCAACAGAATTCTACTGGTGTTCTCCAAGAAACTGTTCTCATGTTCGATATTAGGTCAATCATTAAATACATGTACTCGTTCAACAAATTTTAATACAGTAAAATTCCAGGGGAGCCCGGGTGGCTCGGTGGGTTTAGCATCTGCCTCTTGAACCTGGCTCAGGTCATGCTCTCACAGGTTTGCGGGACCGAGCCCCACATCATGCTCTGCACTGATGCACTGATAGCACAGAGCCTCCAGGATTCTCTCTCTCCCTCTCTCTCTGACCCCCCCCTCCACCCCCCAAAACGAATAAGTAAACTTTAAAGAAAGAAGGAAAGGTTCTCCACACAGACGCCTACAACGCTGCATAGAAAATTCCTGCATTCGTGAACTACTGGTACCTCATGTCTGCACAATAAAGCTGCTAAGGAGAATGTACCAAGTTCACCAAAGTCCATCGAGAGCCTGAAATCTGGGCAGGGACAGCCACTGGGCGCTCCACAGGTGGAGGAGGGCAGGGGAGGCCATGGGTGGGAGGGCTGGGAAGAGGCTCTCCTTGGGCCGGTCAACACAGCGGGAAGATCTGACACGTCTTCACCTCCTGCAGATCCAGCCTCCCTCCCTGACACCCCTCTGGGCCTCTTTGGATGCAACCCACTCATGACCCTGAGCCATCTCGCCTTCCTCCCCTGGCAGACATGTCCTCCTGTCCGCTCTGAGGCTCGCAGGCCAGCTACAGGCTGGAGGAACCACACTAACCTCTGGACCCAAACCCCTGTGCCCAGCTGTCTGTGCTGACAGACAGCTGGGCACCTGGCCTGGGCCCCCTCGGCCGGCCTCTAAGGGAATCTACCGGTTTCCCTTTGATAACAGCCATGAGCTGCCTCTTCTCACACTCTCACCAAGTAGGGAAAACGTACTCAAGTATTTCTGGGATGTGAATGGCAATGTCTTGGCTAAAAATGCTTATCTCCTAATTGGGTCGAATGGGAAAAAAATTGCTATACTGCTTTTCATGCATTCATATTTAATGTCTTTCCTAATTGTCTAAAACATTCTAAAAGGTTAACAAAAACAATTCCTTTTCTAGTGACAATCCTTAAACAAAAACATCCTCAGAGCGGAACTAAAACGGTGCCGGAGGTAGAGCAGAGCGGAGGGGAGAGGCCCATCGCGCTGTCTACCGGACGCTCCGCTCTGCTCCGTCCACAGCAACCCCACTGCCTCAGGAATCCGGGTTCGGAAAAGACTCCCACTTGGGAAAGACACAGAGCAGAGTATCGCTGGCAGTGGCAGGAGATCAAAGTGACGTGCGGGGGAGGCAGGTGCACACCCAGAACTGAGTCTGCCCCCCGACGCGCAGGAGGAGAGCGCAGCGAAGGGTCGGATCCACCCCTGCACGCAGCGCCCCGCAGGGCACGGGGCTGCGGGGCCTCCGCCAGCAAGCGTAGGTCACCACGCCATCCCATCACCCGTTTATGCAGCCCGTCATCCTTCTCAAGAAACAAGGAGCTCACAGGAGCTAAATCGGCGTCACCGACCTGATTCTGACGGACGGTGTGCGGGGCCGGGCTCACCTGTCTGGCGGAGCCCAGAGCCAGCTCCAGGAGGCCGTCCACCGCCAGCCCGAGGCTCCGGTAAATCCTCCTCACTGGCTGCTCGCACTCCGGTGAACCTTCTGGGCTCATGAAGAAGCTTTCACAGACGTGACTGCTAAGTTCGGCGTCTGAAGACCCCTCCACACACTCGGGCACAGTTCTGTCCAGCTCCAGCAGGGCCGCCTCGGGCCACGGCTCCTCGGGCACCGGCGCTGTGAAGTGAGCACACACAGGGATGCCCTCGTGGCGAGTGAGCCCGCAGGACCAGCGCTGTGGAAGAGCGAGCACGCCCGGGTCCCAGAGACGACACCCCGTCTTGGGCGTGGGGCGCCCGCCCAGCCTGGCTCCAGCAGCTCGGGGGGAGCGCCCTGGGCCCGGGGCCGCGGACACGGGGTCGCCCTGGCGCTCACCTGCAGGCAGGGCCTGGCCGTCGGGCGGGCCCTCGTCCTCCAGACACAGCCCCACGCGCTCATGGATCCGGCTCTTCAAGGCGACGGCAGCCTTCAGGGTCTCTCCGAACAGCCCGAGCAGCCTCCGCAGAGCGTCCCGGAGAGCTCTCCTAAACGGGCACACAGCAGGCAGCGGGCTGTCGGCCACGACCCTACCCGGTCTGACTCCGACAACAGGGACGCAGCCCAGGGGGCAGCTCTACCAACGTGACCGGATTCTTTGAGCTGCCGCTCTTGATTTTTAAAATGGCATTTTTATGGTGGGTCAGGTGGGCAGGTGTCACGTCTGCCCTGAGAAAACCGGAGTCACCCGCAAAGCACCCCCCCTCCTCCTTGCCCCTGTGCAGGCCAGGAAGCCACAGGCCCCACGATGACCTTCTCGATGCCAAACACTTGTGGGGGGTCGTCTGCTCTCTGCCGTGACCCGTGTGCGAGCCGGCCATGCTACTCCCTGCACTTGCTCTGGTGCCTGAGGGTGACCGAGGCATGAGCAGCAAGCCACAAGGCAGATACACACAAGTGCCAGAAAATGCACACAAGCTCTTCCAAGAAAATGATACAGCCTTGAGAAGTCAAGGTCTAGACAGAATGCGAAAGATGTTCTCTGCACACCCAGCTCGGGGGTGAGCAAGGCCTGCCTGAACCCCCCTGGCACACATGTGGGCAGGTGCTGCTGGGGACAAAAGTCCAGGGCTTCAGCAGAGAGCAACAGGGCCACTGGGCAGTGGGCAGAGAGCAGCGGAGGGGACACAGCAAGCTGTGCTGTCCAACACGTGGTGCTGAGCCTGATGCTCGGACAAGAATGAGACTTTCCTGACATCGGGTACCAGTAACTCAACCCAAAGCCCAGCCAGACCTACACGAAAAGCAGAAATAAAACTCTGAGACAACACAAGGGAGAAAGTCTGTATGGTGCCGGAATGGGGATTTCTGAAATAAGAGTCCCAAAGAAGACAAAGGGACAGACCGCTAGTTGTGCCCATCGTAGAAACCAAGAAAGGGACATGCATTCAGAGCGGAATCAGGAGGCCAGCAGGGGGCGCTCTCGTACCCAGCAACTGTCCTCAACTACACACCCAGCCACAGAGGCACCTTGCACCGGGGGACTGTTTTGCCAGCCCAGCAGGACAAAGAAGGGTTTCAGCTTGAACCATGCTGGCCTTCGGCCCGGCCCGCTCTTGGAACTGTACTGTTCCCATGGGAACTGGGTCCGCGCCCCCCCGCCCCCGCTCCGGCTGGGATGGGACCCGCTCGCACTGGAATGTGGCGGCCTCGGGTCTGACTCCCCCTGCAGAGGGCTGCTCCCGCGGAGACTGTGCTGTGGAGGAGCTGGCCTGTCTGCTCCAGAGGGACACCCTGAGGACCGGAGAGCCAGTCATCAAAATGCTTCGGGGGTGGCCCCGCTCGCTGGGGCTCTAGCTGGTTTTATGCTGAAAACAGGACGGTCCCCCTGGGTGCGTTTCTGACTCAGTGAGCTGACTTGGCCGGAAGCAGTTGAGAACTTCCAAGGCCATTACGAGGAACTTCTGATCTCCCTAAACTTGTCTTCCTCAAAATCCGACCAGAAAGCCATGGCTCCCTAACAACAGGAGAAAAAACCACCACCTGGATGCCTATTTTAAAAGGTATCTTGAGGCTTCCAGATGTTTTCAGGATTCTAAGTGTGACTCTTTGCAAAACATTACTTCTAACACGATGCAAGCAACTGAAAGAAGTCTGAATGGCTTCCAAGGCCTCTTCACCTCCCCCTGATCTCTGCAGACGCGTGGCGGCCGCTGGCGCTGGGGCCCTGCTCCCAGTGCCATTTTCCTCTGAACCTCATTCCACTCTCTCCTCTCCCGAACCTATTAAAACCTGGCTCTCTAAAGTTAAGTCTTCTGAGAATCTACGTAAACCGTAGGCTTCTTATGTTCTCTGGTGTAAGGCCAAATTGCGAGCCAAGGTTGAAGAGTTCCCTAAAGTGACCAGGGAGCCCCACAGGTTTATTTAGCATAGTTATGTGCATAGTCATTCCAACTCACCAGTCTGCTTTCTCACACTTCTATCAATCTGTCCACATGCTTGTTGGTGAGGGCCAGGCCAAAGGCTGGATGAAACCAGCCCAAAGGAAACGTCCTGAAGGGGGTCTAGAGAATCAAGCCCTTAAATTCCTCACAGAATGCTAGAACACTCACTGGAAATCACTGCGCAATCACAGTAGCTTTTCCTAAGCCTACTGATTGGAACAAAATTGAGGCTTGCGCACAAAAGCCTGATGAACCTGTTCATCACTACCACAACGGACTCCAAACTGTCATTTGAGACTATTCTGGTTTTTCTTTAGATGTTGAATCCACCTGGTAGTATTTAACTCTGTATGTTTTTTCTAACAGGCTGAACCAAGATCTCTTTTAGTTAAAAGAACCAGGACGGAGCGGCAAACTGCCCACTCCAGGTTTAGGGACTGGCAAGCGAGCTACTCACACCCTGCGTGCATCACCTAAAAGGCCACTAAAATCCTCAAGTTTCAGATCTTGCAAGTGATGGCCCCTAAACAAAACCAAACCGTCTACTTTATGCCAAGAGTCAGGACACGGGGGGAAAGAAGAGAACTATTATAAAGTTAAGCACTCTAGTCACCTCCAGCCCTACAGCCGGCCTTTTGACATAGGACAGGACAACCAGGAAAGGTCCTTCCTGGCACTGAGGGACAAAATCACTAAATGTGAAAATCCTGACTCTTGCTCAGTAAATGCTTTCAAGGAAAGATCTTGATCAAAAGGGCTAAATGTGAAAATTAATAGAAAACTTGCTTACAGTGAGTCAGGAGGCCGGCAGGGGGAGCTCCAGTGCCCTACTAACTGCAGACCTATCAGGAAGAGGGGCAGCTGGCGAGGCTACTACTTCACTATCCCAGCTGGAGGAAGGCAGGCTTCCTTCTGCCCAGGCAACAGTCCAGCCAATGAGACAGTCCCAGCTCAGCCACCGGGAGACCGTCACAGCCGCCCCAACGAGAAGCTACCAAACTTCTGGCTCCCAGTTTACCCCCAGGGGCCTTCTGTTGAGGAGACCGCTGCAGCCCCCGTGTCTCAGTAACAGCCTCCTCTACCCCGTGCTCTGGGCTCGCCTGCGGCGCTGCCCCAGCTAGGTGGTGCTGCTCCGAGTCTCTGTTATTCCCGACTAAACCCATTTTTGCTGGGAAGAGATTTGGCAATTAAATTCTAAGGTTAATGCCTCATTAAAACATCAAATTTTACAATCTGGCAAAACTGTGACGATCTGGCAAAGTGAGATGGTGGGTATACAGGTGCCTCTTATGTTACTCAGTACTTTTCCTGAGAAAAATAAGGCGCCACAAGGGTCCCATCCCACCAGCGGAGAAGGCACTGCGGCTGCAGCAACAGAGAGGGGCATGCGACTGACCTTTCACGGTCAGAGAGGTCAACGTCGGACTTCAGCATCGAGATGAGATTCGTGCCTTCCTGGTTTTCCCTTTCACGTCTTTGCTGGAGCTTCTCCAGTTCCGAATGGCATTCTTCTACCTCATGTCTTAAGGATAAAATTTGGTCTTTCAGCTGTTCAGGGAAAATTGTTAAAGCTTTATTTACAACAGGTAAAGGGCACTTGGCTTGCTCAGTCAGTAGAACATGCGACTCCATATCAGGGTCATGAGTTCAAGCCCTACAATGGGCATGGAGCCTACTTAAAAAAAAATTGTTTAAGGGGTGCCTGGGTGGCTCAGTCAGTTGAGCGTCTGACTTCAGCCCAGGTCATGATCTCGCAGTTCGTGGGTTCGAGCCCCATGTCAGGCTCTGTGCTGACAGCTCAGACCCTGGAGCCTGCATTGGATTCTGTCTCTCCCTCTCTCTCTTCCCCTCTCCTGCTCATGTTCTCTTTCTCAAAAATAAATAAACGTTAAATTTTTTTTAAATTTCTTAAATAGTTAAAAAAAATAAAACAATTTAGTTAAGAATAAATGTCTGTAAGAAACATTCATCATCCCTGTTAACAAAAATTGGCAGAATATGATGGTGATTAAAGGTGAAAATTACTAATATGGCTGCCCCCCATATTCATCGCCTACAAAAACAGAATAAACAGAATAAACATAAACATCCTGGACTGCCCCAGACCCCAGCGGGAAGGGGCAGATTCACCGGAGGTTATTCTCACAAGGAGGCCAGGGGGCTGAGAGAGCCCAGCAGTCGGGTCATAGAGGTCCACATTGCATACACCACCCCAAGTTTCCATTTACAATGCACCGCAAGGGGTGCCTGGGGGGCTCAGTCGGATAAGAATCCAACTTCAGCTCAGGTCATGACCTCCTAGTTCATGAGTTTGAGCCTCACGTAGGGCTCTGCGCTGACGGAGCCTGCTGCAGACTCCGCGTCTCCCTCATTCCCCTCCCCTCCCCTGCTCATGCTCTGTCTCTCTCTCTCTCTAAAATAAACAAACATTAAAAAGTAGTATAAATACACATTGATTCTTATTAAAAAATGAAGTGAACAATGAAAAAACAAATTCAATTCAAAATGTTAAAGGACTAAACAGACACTTCTTCAGAGACAGACAAACGGCCTAGAAGCTCATGAAAAGGTGCTCAGCATCACTAATCATCAAGGAAATGGAAATCAAAACCTCAGTGAACTACTACCTCATACTCATTATGATGGCAATTATAAGAAGAGAAAAGAAATGGGAAGTTAGTGTTGGCGTGGCTGTGGAGACACTGGACTCCTGTGCACTGCTGAGAGAAAAGCGCAAGGGCACAGCTGCTCGGGAGGACAGTCTGGCAGTTCCTCAGGAAGCTAAATATAGAGTTCCGTAGAGCCCGCAACCCTGTTCCTACACATATAAACCCAAAGTGGAAAGCAGCGACTAAAAGAGACTTGTATACCAATGTCCATTATAAAACTAGTCACAATAGCCAAAAGCAGAAATAACCATCAAGAAGTCCGTCCACAGAGAAGGGCGCCTGGGTGGCTCAGTCAGTTAAACATCTGACTTCCACTCAGGTCGTGATCTTATAGTTCATGGGTTTAAGCCCTGCACTGGCGGCTCAGAGCCCGGAGCCTGCTTTGGATTCAGTGTCTCCCTCTCTCTCTGCCTCTCCCCTGTTCACATCTGTCTCTCAAGAATAAATGCTAAACACACACACACACACACACACACACACACACACAAAACAGTCCATCAACAGATAAATTTATGAAGAGATACATAAAATGTGGTATCTACATATAACAAAGTTATTAGCCATAAAAAACCATAAAACTTTGACACATGCTACAACATGGATGGACTCCACAGACATTATGCTAAGTGAAATAAACCAGACGCAAGAGGATAAGTACTGTATGATCTCACTTCTATGAGGTTCCAAAAGTGGCCAAATTCATAGAAGAAAGGGTGGGTGCCAGGGGCTGGAGGGAGGGAAGTGGGAAGCTAGTGTTCGATGGGCACAGAGCTGCTGCTTGTGCTGATGAGCAGTTCTGGAAATGAGTAGTGGTGGTATTTCACAACACTGTGAACACCATCACGGACCGGACACTTAAACATGGCTAAACCGGTAGACTTTATGTTATCATGCATACTTTACCCCACCCCCACACACAGTAACACGGAAAAGACAGGTTCCACATACCTGCAGAATCTGGTTATTCTTCTCCTGAAGCTGCAGAAGCAAAGACTCCTCGTTTCGGCACAGAGACTGAGCTTGCTCACACTCAAGTCTACGTATCTTCTCTTGTTCACGTAAGGAATCTTCACTTTCAAATTCACCCTGTCCAAAAAGTACGTTATTAACAACAAATAGGCCATTAAGCTCTAAAATTATGCTAGTTCCACTTCTCTGCTGTTTGCTAAAATATATTTCATTCAACAAATGTTTATTGAGTCCATACGGTGCCAAGAGCAGTGATCAGAAGGAGCCAATCCACTACTCACGAAGCACATGCACTCCAACGTGCTTCTCATACAGAACATACAAAGACAGCTGGCTACCTTTCCCAAATGGCCCCATTAGGAAATTACCCATCACCAGGGTATCGTGGCCATCAAAATCCAAGCCATCCACAAATCTAAGTTCCTTACTTTTAAAAGATAAACCCTATTTCTTCTTAAACAATAAAAATTGCTTTTTTGTAAGGTTCGCCTAATGAATTAAAGCATATTAATCAAATAAGCTTTTAAAAAAAAACACCCACAGAGGTAGCACTTCCACAATAATAGAATAAAGACCTCTCAAAACTGTATTCTCCATAAAGACACAGGGAACACAGGCAAAGACTGTCAAAATCAATTTTTCAGAGCTCTGGAAATTAAGAACTGTAATAATCCAAGGAGTGTTTACTGAAAACAAAGTCTGAGTTTCCATCAAACAACAACCTTTGAGGTTTTTAAGCTGCCCTGATCCCATCACTCCAATCTCAGGTACAGCCCGGAGCACAGCAGCCCAGCGGTCCTACGAGCTGGGGGGGACAGAAGAGTTGGGAATCTCCCCAAAGGCACGACCTCGCCAACTGTCACTAACTAGCCTGTCTTGCAGCTCACAGGAAAGCTCCATTCGTGGGGCGCCCGGTGGCTCAGCAGTTGAGTGTCCGACTTCATTCGGCTCAGGTCATGATCTCATGGTTTGTGAATTCGAACCCCACATTGGGCTTGCTGCTGTCAGCACGGAACCCGCTTCAGATCCTCCGTCCCCCTCTCTCTGCCCCTCCCCGGCTGCGCTCTGTCTCTCTCTCTCTCTCTCTCTCAAAAATAAACATTAAAAAAAATTTTTTTTAAGAAAAATAAGTAGAGCTTCAAAGGCCTGCTGGGACACCCTCACTGACCATGTACGTAACAGGAGTCACAGGGGAAAGGAGAAAGCGACCCGGGTAGAAAGTCGACTCGAAGAGTCATACAATGGCCAAAAATGTCACAACTTTGATGAAAAAAAATTAATCTATAAACACAAGAAGCACAATTAACTCCAGGGAGGATAAACTCCAAGAGATCCACACCAAGACACATCCCGAGTAAACTGTGTAAGACTCCGAAAAAGAGCCTTGAAACCAGGGAGAGAAACCATCCTCCAGATAAGATTAACTTCTGGTTTACCGCTCAGAAACCAGAGGCCAAAAGGCAATAGGATAATACGGTCAACGTGAGAAAAGAAAAACTTAACCAAGAATTCTATATCCAGGAACCGATCTTTCCAAAATGAGGGAGCAATTAAAACATTCCCAGATAAATAAAAACTAAGAGAAGTCATTACTAACAGGACTGCCCGGGAGAAATACGGAAGGGCTAGGCTCAAGTGAGGAGACACCAGACGCTTATCTGAATCCACACGAAGAAACAAAGAACACTGGTGAAGGCTCACAAGTAAACTGAAAGACAAAGTAAACAGAGCTTTATAATTCCTTTCCTCCTCTCTGATTTATAAGAAATTGAATAGAGCAATGAGCATAAACTGCATGCAAGTGTAGTTTGCAGGAAAGTCTCAGCACAATGGACAGGAAGGGGGAGAGTGGATTTGTGAACGACTTAGTAAGACGGTATCAATCTGAACTGCACTGTTACAAAGTGTTCACTGCAATCCCCAGGGCAGGCACATAAGAAAGTAACCCAAAGACATACACAGAATAAGCATCAAGGAAATTAAAATGAAAAGAAGGCAGTAACGGAAAATTAGAAAAACAAGAGATACAAGACAAAGAGCAAACAGTCCTAATACCTGTGACAACATCTAGAACCTTAGAGAACATCGTGCTACGTGAAAGCAAAAGAACACAAAAGGGCACAGACCGTATGATTCCAAAAGAGCAGTGGTTCCCAGGGGCTGAAGGAGGGGAGAGGGGGCTGAGGCTGTGGGGGGAGAGTCTTTTTGAGGTGATGCAAAGGTTCTGGAAGCAGATGGTAACGAAAGTTGCACAATTTGGTGAATATACTAAAAATCACTAAAATGTATATACTTTAAAGTTTTATGGTATATTAAATAAAGCTGTTGTTAAAAAAAATAAAACAAAGTAAAGCTACATTAAAAACCATCTTGGGGCACCTGGGTAGCTCAGTCGGTTAAGCGTTCGACTTCATGATCTCATGGTTCTTGAGTTCGAGCCCTGCATCAGGCTCTGTGCTCAGAGCCTGGACCTGCTTAGGACTCTGTCTCCCTCTCTCTCTCTGCCCCTCCCCGCTCATGTGTTCTCTCTCTCTCTCTCTCTCTCTCTCCCTCTCTCCCCCGACAAGCGCACTCTGTCTCTCGCTCTAAGATAAAAAAAATATACATATGAAAAACTAAATCATCAAAAGAGCAGGTGCCAAGCGTGCGCGCCTCCTGCCCCTTCTTCCCGGAGAAGGGTCTCCTCACAGCAAGAGAAGCCTTGTGCAGCTGCCGAGTCCCCACAGCAAGGCAGTCAGACTCGGACTCTCTCAGATGTAAAACACTTGATGGCAATTTCTTAGTGGAACGGTAGGCTGACCACCCAATTCAAATAGAAAAATGACGGAGAAACGGGAACCCGCTGGCACGGCTGGCGGGACGCAAACTGCGGCAGCCACTCCGGAATCAGTAGGGCGCCGCCAGGAACGTCCACACAGGATCCAGGGGGGCTGAGCACCCCAAGGTTTACAGCAGCGCTTTCGACAGCAGCCGAGTCACAGAAACGGCCCAAACGTCCACGAAGCGGGACTGGGTAAGGACGGGGTTTACATCTGCAATGGAGCTCTGCTCGCCAACGAGAGAGGCCGGAGTCCTGCCGCGTGCAGCGCGGG
>NC_043704.1:368054-390386 GCF_006229205.1 Suricata suricatta
GCCGCCAGGAACGTCCACACAGGATCCAGGGGGGCTGAGCACCCCAAGGTTTACAGCAGCGCTTTCGACAGCAGCCGAGTCACAGAAACGGCCCAAACGTCCACGAAGCGGGACTGGGTAAGGACGGGGTTTACATCTGCAATGGAGCTCTGCTCGCCAACGAGAGAGGCCGGAGTCCTGCCGCGTGCAGCGCGGGGGACCCGGGGGCCCGATGCTGAGGGAACCGAGTCAGGCCGAGAAGGACAGATAGGTTTCACTCACATGTGGGACGTGAGAAACTTAACAGAAGACCATGGGGGAGGGGAAGAGGAAAAACAGCTTCACACAGAGAGGGAGGCAAACCCTAGGAGACTCTTAAATACAGAGGCCAAACTGAGGGCAGACGGGGGTGGGAGAGAGGGGGAGATGGGGGTGGGCACTGGGTGTTGTATGTAAGCGAGGAACCATGGGGTCCACCCCCCAAATCAAGAGCGCCACGCAGCAGGAGGGCCGCCAGGAGACACTCGGGACTCGGGGAGGCAGCTGCGGCCGGGTGCTCTCAGGCAAGGGTGCAGGGCGGCAGGCTGCCAGGGCACCTCGCAGGCCCGGAACCGCCGGGGCAGCTGCGGATGCCTGGCAGTATGACCCCGGGGCCACGCCTTCGCCCTGGCTGGAGGGGCTGAGTCGGGGCTCCCTGGACTCACGCAGCCCCTACCCCTCCATGCGCAAGCCTCCTTACAGATAATCACTTCTATTTCCAGCCTCGCGTAAAACTCCATTTCATTTTCCATATTCTAAAGGCAAGGTCGATATAAGAAACTGATGTTTTTAAAAGTTTATTCTCAAATTTTTCTAAAAGCCTAGCGAGTTCTAGGGAAAATGTCATATATACACACATATATACGTCTATATTTTAATCACTAAGAGAACACTACAGATATACCTGGAGAAGAAGAAAATAAGTAATCCTGCACAAAGAATACCAGTATTGTAACAAATAAATTCAACTGATAATGAATTAAAGACATTCAAAGTATATCTAAACTGACCCTGTATTATTTTCAAACTTTTATCATATAGATTTTTTTAATAAAAAAAAAAAAAGACAAAAATTGGCCTGAACAATTGGTACCGCCATACTGTACCTCACGTCTGCGTTCCGGAACTCTGCGCAGTGTTAGGGACTCAAGGGAGATCCCTGTGAGATGTACATCTAAGAAAAGGGAAGCAAGCCTACATTTCCAGAGGACTTTCCTCACAAGCCGACTCCAAAGGGAAGTGACCTGCAAAGTAGGTCAGTGAGCTCACGAGCCCACGTGAAATAACTCTTCTGGGAAGTGAGGCTGCTTTTCAAACAGGTTAACGCCTGCCCGGAGGAGGAACAGCATGGCCCTGCTCATCCGGGCACAACGACCTTGGCATCCCAGAAAATGTCTGGCAAGGCTATACGTGGGGTCCGCTGGCAGGGTGAAGTCTGAGGGAAGGCCACAGGAGGAGCACGCGACCACCCTCAAGTCTCCCACACCAAGACGTGAACCCGAATCTGATCATGTGTGTAGAAGCCAAAGTATGGAGAGCGCCCAAAAGTCCATCGATTGATGAATAGATAAAGAAGATATGATGTGTACACACACACACACACACACACACACACACACACCCCGCACACACACACAGGAATATTACTCAGCAGTCAAAAAGAACAAAATCTTGCCATTTGCAACAACGTGGATGGAACTAGCGGGTATTAGGCTACGTGAAATTGGTCAAAGACAAGGATCCTATGACTTCACCCATACGAGGAATTTAAGATACAAAACTGATAAACATAAGAGAAGGGAAGCAAAAATAATATAAAAACAGGGTAGGGGCAAAACATAAAAGACTTAAAGACGGAGCCCAAAGCAGGGCTGCTGAAGGGGTGCTGGGCGGGAGGGGCATGGGCTACACGGCAGGGCGCTGCGGCGGACACGCACTTGGGGTGCGCACCAGGTTAGTCATGCACAGGGGACGAATCACTGGATTCTAGTCCTGAAATCATCACTGCACTATGTGCTCACCGACTTGGACATGAACTTAAAAAAAATGCTGTAGGCGCGCTCAGACAGTAGTCAACACAGAAATACAAGACCGCGAAGCCGAGGTACGGGACCGACGGCCGGGTTCCGAAAGCGCGTGGCTCGGTGTGTTGCCAGCAGGTAACGAACGGGCGCGAGGAACGAGTCAGCAATCAGACGGACCCGAGGGGGAGGGCCGTGAGTCAGTGGCCTGACCCTTTCCACAGACGCCGCTCCCGGCACGGGCAGGCGTGCCCGCCTCACAGCGGGCTGTCTCCGGCGTCCCGCCGGGCACGCGGAACCTGCGGGCGCCCCTCTGTCGCCAAGGACGACCGTGGCACTGCTCCTCCTCCCTGTAGCAAAGCCTCTTCCTGGCGGCCCCGGGACCCTCCGTGATGACGCCTCAGCGCTGCCCTCAACAGGGCTGGGGGGACACTGAGGGGCTTCATCCTCTTTTAACGAAATCTGAGGAGGAGGACGGTGTGAGGAGGGGACTCCTGGGATCTACCCGTGAGCAGCTGCGCCTCGGGTCCCTGGCTGAGCATCTTGGGAACCCCCGCCTCCTCTCTCTCTCCCTCCCTCTGCCCTCCCCCAATCGACTCACACATGCTCTCAAAATAAACAAACAAACCTTTTAAAAATAAATAAAAGCCCCGTAGGAACAGTACCCACAAAAACGTATAATCTCAACAAATCTGGACACCGCACTTCACAGAACACGCCCATTATCTACGAAGCTCTACGCAGGCGGCCTCTCGTTCCCTGTCCCCCAGAAAGACCGGGGGACGCGGGGACACGGTACTCCAGACTAAGACTGCGCGGCACAGGGGCCTCCGCGCGCACCGCCAGGGCTATCAGATGCCACCCCGCCTACACGCAAAGGGACGCTGGG
This sequence comes from Suricata suricatta, assembly GCF_006229205.1. Lineage (NCBI taxonomy): Eukaryota > Metazoa > Chordata > Mammalia > Carnivora > Herpestidae > Suricata > Suricata suricatta. Next base: position 370,983 of record NC_043704.1, read on the forward strand.
GACGTGGGCCCGCGGCGATCCACAAGGACCCTGGCTGGGTCCCAGCCTGCGTGTCCTTTTCCATGGCAGCCTCATCTGCTGACGAGAATTCCACCTGCTTCTTCAAAAGAACAACCATACAACCGGACATACTGCTCATACACGTTCTAACGGAGTTTCAGAAGCCTGAGGACGGAACCACAGCACGCAGTGACTCCCGGGAGCACCTGGCCCGGCAAGTGCAAGTGTGTTCTGTGTGGACGCAGAGCGGACATGCCTGTGAGGCCCCCACCTTCCCGTAGAGACGGCACTTCCGCCCCGACCACCGCCTCCTCTGCGAGCCCAACCCAGAACCTCCTCCGCCCCCCGCATCTGCCAGACGCCGCGGCCTACCCACCACCCTCCTGAGCGCCGCGGTCAGTCCCCGCCAGCACACCCCGTGAGGCATCAGGAAGCCCTCGCCCGCCCTCCGCACCCTCCCAGCCCCATGCTCCCCGAGGGCCTTGCCCACTCCTGCCTGAGCTGGTACAGTCACCTCCAACGCCTCCGGTCCAGCTGTCCGACGATGCCTTTGCCACTGCCAGCAAGGCCAGGGCCCGGCCCTCCGGGTACACCCCGGGTGGATCCTGACATCCCTACTCCCCACCCTGACCCTTGAAGTCACCCAACACGGTGCGGCAGGGCCACCGGTACCTCTTGGCAACGGCACCTGAAGAGGTTTGGGGGACGAGCAGGGGCTGGCCCGTTGCCAGCAGACCCTTACTCGGCAAGGTCCCAGGAGGCCCTGCTGTGCTCGGCCCTGGGAAGCAGGAGAACAGGACAGATGCACCTACACCTAGGGCTTAGCCCTCAGTGGGCCCTGCAAGGCGCAGGCTACAAGTCAGGGTCCCCATGGGGCAGCGCCCATTGTGGAGGGGACCTGGCTGAAAAGGTGAGAGCGTGAGGACAGGTCAGAGGACAGCACATCCGGCAGGCCCACGGAAACGGACCACGGACAGGACGACGGGACACAGGGTCGGAGGGGACGTGTGGCAGGCGTCTGTGTGGAGCCGTGTCCCCGTGTCACAGTGAGCAGCCTGGGACGAGCAGGGAGGGAGCCTGTGTGCAGAAGAGAGGCCCCAGGGAAGGCTGCCCCGCACAAGTGACCGCCCCCGGACTGTCCCGGGGGCACTCGGATGCGCAGGCCCCCACCCACCCGCCACCGCAGCACTCTGAGGGGACTCGGAGAGGCCAGGAGCCCCGGAGGCCCAGGGCTGGAGAGCCCCGCACCAGCCAGACCCCCTCCGGCGGCACCCGCGGCTCCGGGAGCAAGCCCCCAGCCTCCTCCAGAGGCACCCCTGGCTCTGCAGGGTTTCGGCCAGCTCCTCCTTCCGATAGGGTGACCACCTAGCACTGCACACCACGTGCCTCCACCCACTGCCCACCCACCGCACCGACCCCACCACACGCCCCCCCCCCTCCCCGCACCACATGGTTCCCATCTTAAAGCTGGCAAAACATTCCACATGCTCTTTAGAATCAAATTTGTCAGGGTTTAAAATGCAATTTTAATCAATCAATAAATACAAGCACCGTTTCATGAGTAAACATGTACCCGTTTCTCCCTCTGGAATATTCTTTTAGAACTTCACTTACTCTGAATCTACTAAACCAAGAAGTCTAACGCAAAGCCACAGGCTGGAAATGGGCCCTGCTCCCACAGCACCTGTCTGCACGGAAGGAAACTGAAGCAGACACTGGAGGACACGCGGCTGGAGGGCACGGCACTGGCCAGGGCACCGCCTGCCGTTCACACAGGGGGACGCGGTGGCTCTGTCCACTCCTGAGAAGCCGCGGCCGGGGCCACCCCACGCCTGTGCTGAGGCCTGAGCGCCCGGATGCCCGACCTCCAGGGCTTCCCCCAAGGCCACACCTCGGGCGACGCGCAACGGGCAGAATGGAAACGTAAAATGAAGCCATCACACCTACTAAGTGCAGGGCTGCCTTTTCCCTTCAACCTTAAGCAGAGCTGCACAGAGACAAAGGGAGACCACGTTCAGAGCTGACTCGCCGCGCACGAAGAGCGAAACCGTCACCAGGACGCCTCGATACTCAGGCCCCGCGACCCAGGCAGTCCCCGTGTCTACACGCGCTGAGGCGCCTGCCTTGTCACCTGCAGCGCCGCCCAGGACACCAACTCACCAGAACGGTGACTCTCAGGTGCCTTTCCTGCCAGCCGGACCTCACGCCACCACCCACGTCTGGGAGCCTGACGTGCCCAGCGCAGGGAACCGAGCAGGCCTGTCCACATGAAGCCCGCGGCCGCCCCAGTCAGTCTGCGGGACGGGACGGGTTTCAGGCCAAGGAGACGAGCGCTTGGTCTCGAGACACAGGTGCCGCAGGTCTGCGGCGGGGGGCGGGGGCGCCAGCCCTTCCAGAAATTCCCTTGCCCACTAAGTAGCAGTTCCTGCTCGAGACACAACGGAAAGATGTAATTTCACGAGGCATCGGCAAAGGGGGCCCGAGAGTGTGTGCGCACAACAGGAGGCCCTGGACCCGGTGCACCACGAGGGTCGGGGACCGCCTGAGGTGCGCCCTGACACCCAACGCCTCATACAGAGTTCCGTGCACACACGCACACACGCGCACACACGCGCACATCTCCCGAGGATCAGAGATAAGGCCTTTACCAAGAGCTCTGCGAACAAATACCTGAAAACAGGGGCTCCGTCAGTTCAGCACGCAACGACTGAACTGGGGGTTGGAGTTCAAGCCCCACGTTGGATACAGATTACTTAAAAATAAATCTTATTAAATAAACCCCAGAAAACAAAAAAGGAAACAATCTCACGTTCTAGGGACACCTGGGTGCTCAGTCGATTGAGCATCCGACTTTGGCTGACGTCATGATCTCAGTTTGTGAGTTCGAGCCCCACACCGGCTCCCTGCGGTCAGACAGCTGGCACAGAGCCCACTTCGGATCCTCTGTCTCCTTCTCTGTGCCCCTCTCTTGCTTACACTCCCCAAAAATGAAAAAGCAAAAACAAAAAAACCACGCTCACGTTCTAGCCCGCCGTAAGAAGCCCCCGCAGTTGCCACGGGCGGGCGGCAGACCGTGGGGCGCGCGCGCGGCAGGCGGGAGGAAGAGACCCGCCCGGAGACCCGCCTCAACCGCGGGGCCCCCCCCGAAGCTCGCGGGGGGCCCGGGTGCTCACCTGCGCGCTCGGGCCGTCCTCCACAGGCGGAAGGTCTAGCTCCTGGGCGGGCGCCGCGGAGCGAGAAGCGTCTCTCCTCTGCAGCTGCTCCAGAGCCCGCCTGTGCTCCTCCCTCAAGGCCTGCATCTCCGCCAGGTGACGGGACTCCAGAGACTCCAGCTGTGACGAGTGTCTCGCCTCCAAAGCGCTGACGGCGGCAGCGTGCTCCGTCCGCAAGCCGGCCAGGCGGGCTTCGCAGCGAGCCCGCTGCTCGCCCTCCACGGAGGCCCGCAGCTCCTCCGCCTGAGCCCGCTGCCGGGCCTCGAGCTCCGCCGTCAAGGACAGCACGTGCTGCCGGTGTCTCTCCTGGAGGAGCCGGAGCTCCCGGGCGTGCTTCTCCTGGGCCTCCCGCAGCAGGGCGTCCTGCTCCGCGGTGAGCCGCTCTGTGATTTCTTTACGTTCTTCTAAAAACCTGGGAGAGGACACGCAGAGTGAACACAGGCATCGGGACGTGCAGTCGTAAGAGAGCCAACCTCACTCTGAAATACTGACTCCCATGAACTACAGGAAACACGACATCGTTCCTGGATTTTAACTGCTGGCACAGGGCAAAAGGCAGCACCAACAGCGAGTGCGGTGACCCCACGGCCCCCACGCCCCCAGTCTCTACAGCCCTGGTTGGCAAAGAGTTAGCACCGACAGAGGCAAAGAACCAAATCACACTCTAAATCTATTTAATATTTAAGGGAAGTATGTATATATTTAGAAAAAGTGTATTTTTTAAAATCCAAGTTTGAATTTAAAAGACACAAAAAAAGAATATGGATAAACTTCATGTCTTCTTGATTAAAAAACAAGTGTAAAGTCCTATTTTGGAATTTTAAAATGTGCAAAGAACAAAAATGATGTGGAAAATGTGTGCACTGCAGCGCCCCCCAAGGAGCACAGAGCCCCCCAGAAGGACGCAGACACTTCTGCCGTGTCCCAGCGCATCTGAGTCACGGGACACGCGATCCTGTCCTGCTGCTGTCTTAGGGGAAGGCCGGCTCAGCCCACCTGCCGGCAGACCGCCCTGCCCGGCTGAAAGCCCAGGGCACGTCCTTCCAGGGGATCCGCCTCCCGCTCTGCGGGGCACCCGGGGCCAGGGCTCAGGGGACGCCCGGCGCGCCGCCACCGGGCGTCACCCACCTGTTCTGGGCCAGCATCAGCTGGAGGGCACAGTCCTCCTTGAGGCGCAGGGCGGCAAGCTCCCGGTCCTCGCCCCCGGGAGCCGGCCCGCCACCCGGCTCCCGGCCACGCCGGCCGCACCACGGACACCCGTCCCCGGCGAGCCCGAGCTCCAGCTGCCGCAGGCGGCCCTGCTGCTCCACCAGCGACCCCTCCAGCTCCAGGATCTGGGCCGCCTGCTGGTCCTGGAGTTGCCTCATCTTGATTTCCCGAAGCTCAAACTTGTTTATTATCAGCTGTTTCTCAGACTCGGCTTGTTCTCTGAGGTCCAGGAGCATCAGCGCCGCCTCCTCTTCAGCTTTTCTCTTCAGCCCCTCACTCGTCACCTTCCATTCGGCCGCCCTTTCCTTGAGCTCCTCCTTCATTAGCTGAATCTTCTCGTTGGCTCTCTTCAGCTCCTCCTGGTGATCTTCAACTAAGTTATGTTTGACCTACAGACAAGGCAATTTCATTCAGGAAAGAAGAAATTAAAAGAGACTACTGGCAATAATGACCCCCAGCCAGCTGATCTTTGCCCCTGGAGCCGCAGGCCTGGGCAGGCTAACAGAAAGGAGCACACACGCGCGTGTGGAGCAAACGAAGACAGGGCTGGAGAACTTCGTGTGCCGAGACCAGCAAAGGCAGGGCTGGGAGGTGGCGCTGGACACGTCCCCAGTCTCTGGTCAAGGGCAAGGCCAACGACCCAGCCAGAGCAGAGCAACCTCCGTGAGGAGACTGGCAGTCCACCAGAACAAAGCAAACAGCGTGCCGGGTTCAAGCCTCTGGCCCTGCTTCACTCAGCCTCCAGTCCCTACGAGGAACTTGAGCAAGGGGGTGAGAAGCTACAGGTCATACTTTTAGGAGGATCTTGTGAAATGGGAGGTTAATCACAAAACCGAAAGTAGGCAAATGTTTCGACTCTCAAAAAAGAACATCGGTCAACAACCTCCTGAACATCATCAAAAAGAAACAAAACTAAAAACGATATGTAAGATAGTCCTCGACTCCTTATTTAAAGATTAAGTGATTAAAGGGGCGCCTGGTTGGCTCAGTCAGTAAAACATTCAACTCTTGATCTCGGGGTCATGCGTTCAAGCCCCAAGCTGGGTGTAAAAAAATGAAGTTATTAAAAATAAAGTTTAGGGTCATTGCTTCTGGAGATGACCGAGAAGCTCTAAAAAAGCCAACCCTCCCAGAGATAACAGCTATAAATGCTGGAAAAAATGTAAGAAGCTACCTAAAGGCCCAAGAGAGCACCTAAAAGCAAGCAAATTGTGGGGCGCCTGGGGGGCTCAGTTGGTTGAGCATTTGACTTCGGCTCAGGTCATGATCTCGTGGCCCGTGAGCTCAAGTCCCTCATCGAGCTCTGTGCTGACAGCTCGGAGCCTGGAGCTGCTTCAGATTCTGTCTCCCTCTCTCTCTGCCCCACGCCTGCTCATGCTCTATCTCTGCCTCTCTCAAAAATAAATAAAAACATTTTTACAGATTTAAAGCCAGCAGTGTGGAGAAGGGTCGGACACCCAGAGAAAATAACAGCACTGGGTAAGTTATCTGTTCATGGCACGCACACAAAAATTCCACCACCTTACTTGTTTGAACAGAAGAAGTAGAAAGTGAGAGGTAAAAGCTATTAGGACAGAGCCAGAGAGAGAAAGCTGCACAATCTGTGCATAAATCTAGCCCAAGTCTCAGGCTGACCCCTGCTGCACACGCGTGTGGGCAGACCCACGAGCTGGCCCACACAGAGAGGATATACCACGGAGTCAGACTCTCACCAAGTTCACAGTCTGCTTACAAAAAAAAAAAAAAAAAGAGTACTTTTTATAGGAACCCAACAAAATCCAGAGTCTCCACGATGCATTATTTGCAATGAGCAGGATACAACCCAAAATGACTTGATATACAAATAAACAGGAACTCTGATCCACGCTAAAAAGAAAATACAATCATTGGAGAACCAACCCCAAGGTAACACAAATGCTAAAATTAGCAAAGATTTTAAACAAATATCATTACTGAATTACAGACATAAAGAAAAAGATGCTCATAACGGATAAAAGAATAGCGAATGACGGTGAAGAAAAGAGACACTCTTAAAAACCGAATAGGGGCGTCCGGGTGGCTCAGTCAGTTAAGCGTCCGACTTCGGCTCAGGTCATGATCTCACAGTTCATGGGTTCGAGCCCCGCATCAGGCTCTGTGCTGACCGATAGCTCAGAGCCTGGAGCCTGTCTTCAGATCCTGTGACTCCTTCTCTCTCTGACCCTACCCTGCTCATGCTGTCTCTGTCTCTCTCTCAAAAATAAGTAAAAACATTAAAAAGAAGAAGAAGAAGAAGAACCTAATAGAAATTCTAGAATTGGAAAGCACAAGATCCCTGAAATTTTATATTATTTTTTTATACTTTTTATGTTTATTTATTATTGAGACAGAGAGAAACAGAGCATGAGTGGGGAAGGGGCAGAGAGAGAGGGAGACACAGAATCTGAAGCAGGCTCCAGGCTCTGAGCTGTCAGGACAGAGCCTGATGCGGGACTCGAACCCACAAACTGTGAGATCACGACCTGAGCCAAAGTCAGACACTTAACCAACTGAGCCCCCCAGGCGCCCCAGATATCTGAAATTTTAAAATTCACTGGGTGGACTTAAAAACAGATCAGAGCTAACAAAAGACAGTAAGTGTACTGGAAGATAGAATTTAACCAACAGGAAGAGGAAAAGATTAGAAAAAATAAAATAAACAGAACCTCAGAAACTGAAAGATATAATGTCCATGGAAATGGAGTTCCAAGAGGAAAGAAGAGAATGGAGCAGAAATAAAAAACTGAAGAACATACTCAGTAAAAACTCAAATTAGGGGAAAGACACAAATATATAGAATTTTCTGTAAGTCACTAAAACAGATCACTGTTTCAGTAATGTCATTATTAAATAAAATAAGGTCAATCTAGTTTAAAGTTTTTGTTTGTTTTAGATAACTATGTTTCTTAGGATCCCTGTTTAAGTCCCTGTTCCTTTTCTCAAATATTCATAATTAATTTTATGTACGGATTGTAAGAAGTTCATGAGAGGGGGCTGCCTGGATGGCTGAGTCGACTAAGCATCCCATTTCAGCTCAGGTCATGATCTCGTGATTCAGGAGCTCGAGCCCCGCATCAGGCTCTCCGCTGTCCGTACGGAGCCTGCTTCATATCCCCTGTCCCTTTCTCTGCCCCTCCCGTCTGTGCTCGCTCTCTCAAAAGTAAAAAAACAGAATCTCATGGGAGAAAAAATACCAAAGAAAATCATACCTAAGCACATCATAGTAAAAGACCGAGAATGAAAGCTCTTCGAAAGAGCTAAAAGGAAATGACACGTTACGTGTAGGTAAATACTGATTTAAATGATCACGACTTCTCATCAGAAATAAAGTCAGAAGTAACAACATCTTCAAATCCTGAAAAAAATCCTATCATCTTGCCTTTCAGACACAGCAAAAATTTTCTTCAAGATAGAAGATAAAAGACTTTCAGGTGAAAGAAAACCTGCACAGCAGACCCACACAACAAGAACGGCTGAAGGGAATGCTTCAGGCTGAACGGAAGTATTGCCAGACGGACGCGCAGACCTCTGGGAAGAAACAAAGAGCACCAAAAATACACGGTAAATGTAAGACTACCTTTCCTCTTAATTTCCTTCAAGTATTTATGATTATTCAGAACAAAGCTTATATTGTGGAGTTTAACCATACGGATGCAACACCTATAAAATTACACCACAAAACACAAAGAACGGGACACGTGCACCTGGACAACCCCAGGGCCCCCACACCTGGCCTGCACGGCTGGCTGCTGGCCCGGAGAAGGCTGGGAGGGAGACGCGTGTTCTACTCCCGAGAGCAGCCACTAAACACGCCGTGCGCAGAAGTGGAATTTAGAAGTCCGCAGATACGTAAAAGTCAATCCTAGGGGGATCCTGGGTGTCTCAGTCAGTTAACTCTGACTCTTGCTCTCAGCTCAGGTCTTGTTCTCAGGGTCGAGCGGTCAAGCCCCACGCTGGGCTCTGCTTTATTAAAAAAAAAATCAATTCTAAAAATATCCAAATAATCCAAAAGGCAAGAAAGGAGGAAACAGAAAAAGAAAACAAAGAAAAACAGGACAACATAGAAAACTAATAGCAAAATGGTACAATTAAGTCAAACCAGATCAATAATGAACCGAAATGTTAAACTAAACACTCCAATAGAAGTTAGAGTTTGTCAGAACGAATTTTGTAAAATATCCAACTATAAGGGCGCCTGGGCGGCTCAGTCAGTTAAGTGTCGACCCTTCACATCAGCTCAGGTCATAATCCCACAGTTTATGGGTTCGAGTCCCACACTGGGCTCTGCACCGATGTGTGGAGCCTGCTTGGGATTCTCTCTCTCTCTCTCTCTCTCTCTCTCTCTCTCTCTCTCTCTCTGCCCCTCCTGTGCTCATTCTCTCTCACTCTGAAAAGAAATAAGTAAACGTAAAAAAATATATATCTAATACACAGCTCAGAGTCTGGAGCCTGCTTCAGATTCTGTGTCTTCCTCTCTCTCTCTGCCCCTCCCCTGCCCATGCTCTGTCTCTCTCAAAAACAAATAAACATTAAAAAATGTGTTTAATATATCTAACGATACGCTGTGTATATGTATAATATGTTAAAAAATAAAATATGTGGTCTTTGTGCCCAGTTTCCAACACACAGCTGCTAAAACCGTGGAATCCCTGGAATAAGTTTCTCGCACGCTAATGGGGACCTCTGCGTGGCTTCAGGATGGGAGCTGGTCCCCCGAAAACTCAAGCACGATGACAGGGCTGGAACTTTCAGCCCCACACCCCCAAACCTCCACAGAGGGAAGAGGGACGGAGTTCAATCATCAACGACCAATGCTCTAATCACCACGCCGGGGTAATGTCATGGCCATAAATACCCCTGGAGGGTCAGCAGGCGGTGTGTGCAGGCACTGACTGGTGGCGTGACCGGAGCGGGCACGGCAGCTGCATGTCCCCCACCCCCTTAGCCTACGCAGCCTTCCATCTGGTGGCTTCCGCTGGCGTCCTTCACAGTGACTGCTGATCGCAGACTCTTGCCCGGGCTCCGGGAGCCTGACGGAGTGCGGGAGCACTCGGGCGTATTCCGACTTTGAAGCCAAGTCAGACAAAAGTGAACAGGTAACCTGGGAACCCAAGAATTGCAAACGGCTTCTGAAATGGGGGCGGTCTCACGGGATTGAGCCCTTAACCTACGGAGGTCCAACACTGAGTCCAGGCAGCTACTCTCAACAGGTTAATAGTAACAGGACAGGAAAAGGCCCGCCACACGGACAAAATGCACATGGAGGCTGGAGTGACGGCACCGACGAGAGAGAAAGTAGACGGCAGTGCGACCAACGCTACGGAGTAACCCAGAGAAGGGAGAACCGGAGCACGTCGTTTGCGATGAAAAGGGAAGACAGCGATCACAGATGTGCACGCACACACGTCATAGCAAGACTCTGAAATACTGACAGGCGGACAGCGTTAAAGGGGAAGGAGAGAACTCCACACCCCTCTCCCAGTAATGGACGCAAGCAGATAAAACGGTCGTCCAGAACCCACACAGACACCTGAGCATCAACAGGAACGGAGAAGCAGCCCACACGCTTTCCCTAAAGCTCGGCCCTCACTTCTCTCCGCTGCAAGCCCTCACCACTGCCTGAGAGGAACGCCTGACCAGACGTGCAGGCAGGAACGCCACGGGAGGTTCGGTTTTGACGGAGAATAAAAACCTAAAAGAGCTTCACGAGAAAGAGCTGTGTCTCAGGCCACAAGCATGACGTGGAGGGAGCACGGCTCAGTCAGCGCACTTGCGGAAAAGGCTGAAAAAAGCTCTAATCACGTGGATTCTATTATTCCAACCCAGGGACGAGCCCCGAGCAGCACACGGAGCCGAGCCGAGCAGGACTCCACCTGAGGCTACACGCACGTGTGCCGGCATGCGTGGGGCGCGGGACCTCCTCACTCCCACGCGCGCTCCGGCTGCACCACCGGCCGGCGGCAGGGAGAGCCAGGGGCCCAACAGCCCCGCAGACGGCCATGCAACCGGCCTGCCCCCGCGCCTCCCGTCTCAGGACGCCCAGACAGTCCCCTGACCCCAGAAGCGGGGGAGAAGGAGGGACGAGGGGTCGAACCCCGGCCCGACGGTGCAGCGGCGCTGAGCAGACGCGGCCGCAGGAGGCAGGACCCGCGGGGCCGCCACAGGAGCATGCGCAGCGGGGGTGTGCCGGCCCCCACTTACCCTCCCCAAGTCCTCCTTCAGGCGGGCCTCAGGCTGCAACCTCTCGTGTAAACTTCTATTTTCCAGTTTTAAGACATCGATTTCTTCCCTGAGCCCCGCCTGGAGAAGTGAGAGGTTAAGCTCGTGTTCGGTTTCCAAACCCAAGGCTCCCGCTGCCGCCTCCGTCTCCACCTCCAAGGCAGCGTCCTGCGCACCGCAGAGAGGCACCCGAGCCAGTCCTGTGAAGGGACGGAAGGCAGGACGCCAGTCAGGCGCGGGCCTCGGGGACATCACACGCGGCAGACATCCCAACACTCCAGACAACTCCGGCCACCCCCGGGATGAGCCCGGTCGGGAGCGTGTGGGCCGTCACAGCACAGCACCCCTGCGCCCCCAGCCCCAGAAGGCGAGCCTGCAGCTGCTGCCCTGTGCTGGGCCCCCACACCCGCTCCCACGCACTCTGTCCCTTTAGCTGGGGTATCAGGTAACTGTTACCCCCCAGTGTGAGGGACGTGGTTCTGGGCCAGGGGTGATCCGAGCAGCGGACACAGGTACTTGCGTGTGCCCATCACTGCCCAGTGGCCACACCGCATCGTGCGGGGGCCGTGAAGGACGCAGGGCGGAGAGCCTGAGGGGCAGATGCCAAGCACGGCTTGACCCTGGCTCTCGGGGACCACGCTCCTCCTCTCAGCCTGCCTCACTGGCTCCAAGGGAGCCCTTGGCTAAAACAGCACGTCAGAGCACCCCAACGCGGACCTGGCCCCCATACCCCCTGGAACCTTCTGCCTCACCTCCTCAGAGCGACAAGGGGTGGCAACAGCGCAGGGCTGGCCCAGCTGCACTGCCCGCGCCTCCCGGAACCCGTCCAGGGCCAGCCTCACACCTGCTCTCCTCAGCAGCCAGGCCACCGCCCGTCCCCCCCGGCTGCATCCCCTGGGAAGATCACGGCTTCTCCGTCTGCCACCTCCTGCGTGCCCCCGTCTCCTGCGCGCCCTAACGCCGCACCCGGTCCGGCCCTCTCCTGCCCTGCCCCAAGCCCGGCCCCTAGGCTCTGAGGACACCGCCAGGGAGGACCCGCAGAGCCCCGGGCCGGTGCATCCAGAGAACCCACGACCATCCCGCAGACCCTTCCCTGAGGGCCAGACAGCCGCCAACCCAGGCAGCAGGGACACTCACGCACCTCCGCCAGGCCCTTCCAAGAGCACCTGACGCAGCTCCCCTTCCAGCACCTGCGGCCCCTCGAGGCCCACCTCCTGCCGGCCCCGGCCTTCCAGGGAGGACTTCCGCGCCATTAGCTGGTGCGAGTGGGCTTCTTCTACCTGCGGGCAAAGGCAGGAACAAAATCACCAAGGAGATGTTACGAGAGGCCCCTCTACTGCCCTCCCATGGAGCTCTCGCTGGGACATGCACCCTCACCGCGTCCCCCCGGCCCCAGCCTCTCGCCTCCAGGGAGGCCGAGTGACTCAGGAGACGGGGACCGCCGCCTGAGGACACGGCGTGCACCACCGGCCGGGGAGCCCTCCCCACCCCCGGGCTGTGCTCACTAAGGCCAACGGGGAGCCCCAGCTGCAGGGGTGCCAACAGGCCACTCCTGGGAGCCTGACCAGCTCCTCCCGGAGCCGGAGCTGCAGGCAGACCCTGACGACCAGACTCCGTCCCAGGGCCCGGGCCTCGGCCTCTCCCAAAGGCACCCTGCTCAGCTGCGGGGGCCCCCGGATCCCTCCAGCCTGTCTCCTCCGGAGCCTACTCGCTCCCATCCGTGTCTCCCCACCACACGTCCCCTTGTGGAGCCAGACACGTGCTGCCCGCTGGGGACGTGGGCCTGGCCCCGAGGGAAGGGTCTCCGGTCACTGCTGTGAGCCCACCCGACACGAGGCTCGACCCGGCATCCTCTAGAAGGGATGAAGGAAGGGCTCAGTGCGGGTACAGACATGCCCTGTTCCCCTTAAAACAGGAAATCCATCTTCCTCAAAAACCACAGAGGAGTCACACCAACCTAAACCTCTACTTCACGATAAACTCAGATGATCTTTAAAGCCAAGACTTAAATTCCTACGTTGTTATAGGAACACACCACTTGACTGCCAGGAAGAATCCAGTCCAGAAACAGCCTCGTGTCCCTGGGATGTCTGTGAGCACACAAGAGGTTGTGTTTTAACAAGTCAGGCCTCACAGAGCGACTCAGCTGGGAAAAGGAAATAAACTCAGAGCCTACTCGTGCTGGACAACAGCTACATCCCAGGCGGATAAAACTAAAACTACAACGCCTTTACAAGAATCAGAAGGCGGTGCAGGACAACAGCGTGATGCTCCGAGAGCAGGATGAAGAGCCAGGGGCCAGGGGAGGACGTGCGACCGCGGGCGCAGGCCCAGGAGCACCAGTGCGAGAGGGAAGAAGGCGGGGATCCAAACCACGACGGAGGCAAATGCCTGAGAGCAAAGGTGTGGACTGAGCATCAGAGAGGGAACGTCACCTGTGGGCGAAAAGATGCTCAGCCTTATTAAAAACCAAAGGAACACAAACTAAAAACAGAGACACCAGCTGCCCACCAGCGAGGAACACAGACTCCGGCAAGGCCCAGGACAGAGGGCAGAAGTGGGGCTCCCACACAGGCGCCCTGACGAGGGCACCATGGGCTGCTGGGGTGTTAAATGCACGCGAGCGCGCGCACGGTCCACCATTCTTATCTTCCCTCCTTCCTGAGATGTGGCTACAGCGACGGGGGAAGTTAAACTTATAAACCTCTGAGGAGAAGAAACAGGAAGAGGTAATCAATGAAACCAAAGGTGACCAACTCCGAAGACAGAAATCAGTGTCCCAGGCAAGCTGAGGGCCCAGGGCACACACACAGGCCAGGTGGCGGGGCCTGGGGACAGGGGACCTGGCCACCCAAGGCAAGACCCCAGGAGCAGCTCTGCCCCCCGTCAGAGCTCCTCAAGACCAACGTTGTCTCATGCTTCCCAAGAAGACACGGCCATGGGTCACAAACCAACACAGAGACACCTAGGTCCTCACAGAGACCCAGATGGGTGGACGGAAAGCAGGGACACATGGGAGGCACAAGAAACCCTTCAACACCAATGGTCTTCAGAGGGGCAAGAGAGAACACTGCCCCCATGGCACAGACAGAAGGACACAGCAAGGAAGCAAGACCCCCAGAAGTTAAAAAGGCAACGTAAACAGGAAATTTAACCGAAAAACTTAATGAACACAAGAAAATCGGTGGCTTTGTGCACAGGAGCTGCAGCGAGAGCAGAGGACACGAGGACGTGTGGTGATGACACAACAGCAGCAGACCCCCGGAGGGCAGGGCCCTCCCCGCGCCCAGCACGTGCTGCCGCCTCCCAACTCCAAGGGCTGCGGACCCTGGAGCTGCCAGAGGCAGGGGCAGCTCACAAAGGGGGATCAGCAGGACGAGCAGCTCTCCACGGCGCCGGGGCCAGAGAACAGAGAACGTTCCAGACATCCCACCTGCCGAACACGCAGCAGAAGGAAACAGGTTCTCAGGGGGCTGCCCTCACATGCCCTCGCAGCTCCACTGAGGGCACAGGTGCGCCACACACCCAGCTGCCCCCCACGCAGCACGGACCATCCAACTAGAGCGCCGGGCGGGCCCAGAGGGACAAGGACAAGGTCGCACCGGCCGGAGGCGCTGCTGTCTGGGCGGACACGTGAGCAAGTGGGGGGGAGCCCTGAGCGGATGGCGCTCCCGTCCCAGGAAACCATCACATGGACACCGAGTTCTAGAAAAGGACACACACGAGGGGAGCCTGGAAGCATCCTGTTCCAACAAGCCCAGCACCCCAGAGGAGGACTGCCTGCAGACAGACGCGAGGGCTGCGCGTACGCAGAGGGCGCGGGAAGAGGCCGCCGGCCGCGAGTGCGGAGACAGGCTCCGGGAGCAGCCGGCCCTGACCTCCAACTTCCAGCCCCCGGAGCCTGAGATGACGGAGCTCTGCCGTGCGACTCCCTGGTCCGTGGTACTTGTTCTGGCCACCGGAGGTGACCGAGACACGCCCTGAATGAGAACCACGGACGCCCCCCCAAGAGTCACTGCCGGCTGCGGGGGGAGCGTGCCGACACGAGGCCACCGTGCTCCGCGGCAGCTGCCGTCTACCCAGGACAACAGCCCTGAGACCCGGGCTACGACACCTCGAGGCATCACCATCAAATAAAGGGGAGCCTCCCTGGCCGCGTCTCGAGTGCTCACGACCCAGTGCTCATGACCCAGCGCCGACGAACTGCTGCATGGATACAGAAGACGCGGTGGGGGGCGCCTGGGGCTCAGTCAGGTCAGCATCCGACATCAGCTCAGCTCACGATCTCACGGTTCGTGGGTTCGAGCTCCACACTGGGCTCTGAGCTGTCAGCACAGCCTGGAGCCTGCTTTGGTGCCGTGTCTCCCTCTCTCTCTGCCCTTCCTCCATGTGTGCTCTGTGTCTCTCAGTGTCTCGAAAATAAAGATTTAAAAAAAAGAAAAAAAGGACAACATGCTGTGTGTATATATACATGGCGGAATACGACCCAGCCATAAAACAGGCATGGATGGCCCTCGAGGGTATAACACTAACCAAAATAAGTCCATCAGAGAAAGACAAATACCACGTGACCTCACTTACACGTGAAACTTCACGACTGTGCTCCCAGATACAGAGAGCAGACTGGTGGTGGCCAGGGCTGGGCTGGAGGGTGGGGGAAATGGGTGAAGGGTCAGAAGGTACGAGCTTCCAGTTAGAAAAGGAACAAGTCCCGGGGGGCCCCGCACAGCGTGGGGCCCACAGTTAAAGATGCTGAGAGGGCAGATCTTACACGCTGTCATCACAAGAGAAGGAGACGGTGCAGCCTGTGTGCGGACACACGCAAAGTGGGCTCACTGCGGGGATCACTTCCAGTCACACAAATGTCAACGCGCTACTCTGTGGACCCAAAACTAACGTGACGTGTCCCCTGTCCCTCAGTTAAGGAAAGAACGGGCGATCACCTCAGGTTGAAGGCTGGGTCCATCAACGTGCTCTCCCCTTCGTTTTTCAGACCTCTCTTCTAAAACCGCGCTGGGTGAACTAAGAGAGAAAATGTGTTTTAAAATGGCCACGTGTGCCTTTTCTCCTCCAGAGCTCTGCTCCCTCCCTCCCTACACCGCCAGCCTACTTCCGGGGGAGGACAGGAGCCCGAGGCTGAGCGAGGCGGTTCTGCGTGACTGCGTGACCGCGGGACGGGAGACCCGTGTCAGAGCAGAGGGGGCCCGGTGCCACAAGCTGCACTCCGTTCTAGCCTTAACGCTCTCCTGTTCCAAGGCCCAAACCTAAGATGTGTTTCTAAAACACAGGTCTCCACGGACACAAAATCACAAATAAAACTAGATTTCAAGTCAGCTGAAGGCTCTCATGTTTCAGAAACACTTTTCAGGGTCACCGGGGTGGCTCCGTCGCCTAAGTGTCCGACTCTTGATTTCAGCTCAGGTCATGAGGACAGGCTCCTGGGATCTAGCCCCATGTTGGGCATGCCTGGGATTCTTTCTCCTCCTGCCCCTCCCCTGCTCGAGTGTGTGTGCATGCTTGTGCGCTCTCTCTTCCTCGTTTTTTTTAAAAAGCTTTTAAAAAACAAAACAACAAAACACCTTCTAGATGAACATCACTTCGTTACCTGATGTCCACAGATTCCAGAAAAGACTCTTCATTTGCCTCCTGCAGCTGCTGCTTTAACAGAGTCAGGTCTTCTTGGTAACTCTTCTCTGCTTCCTTTAATTTCTGCTCAAAATAAATCCTCAATTGCTCCAACTCAGACTCGTGCTCCGTTTTCTCCCGCTGACACTGCTCACAGTCTGGACTTCGGTGCCCCAGTCCCTCCGCGTGAGGCGCACAGGTCAGGAGCTGGTCGGGGAACCCTAATGGGAAGGAATGATGGGGCCACCTTCAGATCAAATTCAGAGACACCAGGGGACACTGCAAACCCTCAACTCCAGAAAGGGCCCGGGCCCGGCACCACACAGGTGAAGCGGGAACCCGTGGGGCTTAGGCTGGGGGCGCCTCACAAGGGGAAGACCCCATGGCCCCTGGACGCAAAGGGCTTTCTCAGGCAGGTGCTGAAGGCCTCAGACACAGCAAGTGTGGGCTGCGGGGGGTTCTGAGCATGCGGGGGCCACACGGTGGGCAGCCTCGAGGAGCTGAGGGCTCCAGCCGACAGCCAGCAAGGACACAAGACCTTGGCCCTACAACCACAGGGACTCAATTCTGCCACAGCCTCAGTGAGCCAGGCCAAGGCCCAGCCAACGCCTCGATTCTGGCCATACGTGATCCGGGGCAGAAAACCCAGGCGCGCCATCTCACACTCCCAACCCCCAGGACATCTGGCAGCTACGAGTGTGCGCAGCTTCAAGCACTAAGTCTGCGCTCCTCAGTGAAGAGCAACAGCACAGTGATGCGCGCTGACCGCAGATCTGATCACATCACTATCTTGAGCAAGAGAACACCGCCAGCTGGTTGGTCAACAATTAATGATTAATTGGCTTTCCAGTGACATAAACCGATCACTATCCAGAAGCTTCAGAGCAAACATCCCTGTCGGGACCCTTGGAGGCCAGGGCGAAGCTCCCCCACAGACCACGTGAGGGCTGAACCTCGCAGTCCATCTACAGGAGAGCCGGGAGCCCCACGGTCACCGCCATCGCCAGACAGCCCGGTGGGAGAGACAAGGTGCGGGTGGACAGGAAGAGGCCGGCGGGGTGGGGGGGTGGAGTGTGCCAGGCGAGGCCTCACCCGCCGCACCCATTCCTGGGCCTTCCTTACAAGTCTGCTCTTTGCCCCCAGTGACATCTGCCCAGCAAGGGGGACCACCAGGCTGAAAAGGCTCCGTCTAGAGGCCAGAGGTAGGAACGCTGGCATCGCTGGACCCCCCTACCGCAGGAGCTGCGTGCCAGCAGGGAGTCCGCTGGGCCCTGCACACTGGGGCATCAGCCTCGGGGCCACGGGAGCCTGACAGCGGTTGCCCCAAGCGGGCTCCCGGGGTTGAGGCGGTGTGTGGCAAGGCACACTGGCACCCCCAAAGGCCCGCCGACAACGGCGTCTCTCCAGCACCCAAACGCTGATAACAGCAAACGCCAGCCCCACGTCAGCTCTCATGTGAGAAGTGCTTTAACGTGAGAGGAGTGCACCCTCTGTAGCCGTTACTCATTAACTTGTTGAAGGATGAAACCAAGGCCCTCAAGTTTCCCCTTCGAACCACACAGATCACTCTTCAAGGAAGTTGACAAAATCGTTCCTTTCGCAATCTCTATTGTTAAGTCCTAGTTCGGGGTTTCAACAAATAAACACGCGGCTGTAGTGTCTGAGGACCTCAGCTTCCAACATGAGCGCCTCACCACTCGGGTCCTGTCGGTCGGGCCCCGCAGATGTGAGCTGAGACCACAGGCGCTGGATTTCTTCTTGTGACTGAGCCTTCAGCTCTTCGTACGACGCTCGGAGGTCCTCTAACTGGAAAAGGGAGGCGACAGCGTGAGACGCGGCCCAACCCCAATCCTCAGAAGGTCTGTGCCCACCTCCAGGGATGACAAGGTGAACTCCTAAGGCTACAGCCAAGAAGAAACCAGCGACAGTGGCACCAGAGAAAAACTACAGCTCATTTTATAACAGGCCTTTACCTGACTGTAGACCTGCTCTCCCCTCACTGGGCAGGGGCGGGAACTTCCTCTGTTGGCCTAAGCACACACCCTCTACCTGGTCAGGAGAGGCTGCCAGTCGGCACCAGCCGGCCCGCCAGCCGCCCAGGGTCCCTCGCTGTCTGCCCCAGCGCCCTCCCTCAGCGCTCCTGTGTAGGCAGGGTTTTCTCCACACTGCTTGGTCAACCTTCCGGCAAGGGTCTCTACCAAGGTGAACGGAGCCAGGCCGGCCGGCACCTACAGAGCTGACAGCAGCAATCACGCGGGGCTCGGGGCCAGGCCACACCAAGTGGGGAGCGCGTCTGCAGGGCCGAGGGACATGGGAAGTGGAAGCACCGGCCTGCGGTGGCCCCGAGGCCGGCCTGCTGCCTCCTGGACACCCCGCCAGCCTTTTCTCGGGCAGGGACAGGACA
This sequence comes from Suricata suricatta, assembly GCF_006229205.1. Lineage (NCBI taxonomy): Eukaryota > Metazoa > Chordata > Mammalia > Carnivora > Herpestidae > Suricata > Suricata suricatta. The sequence continues at coordinate 389,670 of NC_043704.1, forward strand.
GAAGAATCAGCAGGGGGCGACGTGGGGAAGGCTGCGAGGCAGGTGTGAGAGCCATTCTCATGGCTTCCTCGTCACGTCCGAACCGGGGGCCCGGGCAGAGCCGGCTTCCACCTGCGGAGACCCGGGTACCAAATGGGGGGCCCGGGCAGAGCCGGCTTCCACCTGCGGAGACCCGGGTACCGAGGATGGTCCTCCCACCGTGGGCGTGCGCTATGTCCCTGGAAAACAGCCCTGATACCGAAGCAGCGGAGAAGTTCCTCCTTAAGGTTTCTTAGGACTTCCTTGTTCCTTTAGAGTTATGGTCAGAGAATGTGGCCTGAGACCCCTAGTGCCTGGCGTGGGGGCCCCAGAGACCCCATAAAGAACACAGATTCTGTGTGTGTGACACTGAGCAAAACGGTCAAATCGGCCTCACCAACCATATCCTTACTTTCATACTAAAAGACCCCAACTAAATACTTTAAACTTCGTACTTGAGTTGTAGAAAATAACAGGACCTGAAACAAGCCCAGCCAGAATCTCCTGATGCCCACTCCCTTGCCACGTAGTTGGAACAGAGCGCCTCTGCCCACCTCGCGCTGCTTCTCCACCTCCTGGTCTCGGAGCCTCAGCTCCAGGTCCTCTAAGTGCTGGCAGTGCTCGGACTGCAAGTCTTCGCGCAGCCTCCTCAGGTCTGTGTCGTGCTGCGCCTCCAGGGTCCTCAGGGCAACTGGGGAG
>NC_043704.1:390486-394109 GCF_006229205.1 Suricata suricatta
CCCAAGCTGCCTTGCTGGACCCACGGCTGTCATGCCTGCCACCACCTCCGTGGGCAACTCTGGCGCCGGCAGGCAGGGCGCTCCACCGGGTGCAAGGCTGGCACAGCACATGGCATTTTACATTCCACTGGAGCATTCAGTCCCCTCTTTAAACCTGCTCATTTTAATTAGAAACTCACTTTCAGCCTGACTTTTGGCTTGAAAAATCTTGTCCAACTCAGCTTTCTGTTCTGCCAATTCTTTCTTAAACTGGTCTTGTAAATTCTCCAACTCCAACCGATGCTTTGCAGACAATTCTTCACGTAGGTTTTCCAGGCATAAACCTCTCTCGGATTCCCAGTCTTGTTTCAGGGTCTAACTCAAACAAGGAAAAAAGACAACTATGGGCCAACAGTTAATCGGTGGCAAAAAATCCCAGTGGCTGCGCCCAGACAGGACTATCAGCCTAGGAACGGGATGGTGCCCACTGACAGGGGCACAGAGTGTGCCAGGGCCACTTGCCCAGAAACAAAGGGGGCCAAGGTCACCCTCAACGACTCATTCACCGACCTCCACGAAAGATCCAGGGTGCTATGACGTCACCTGACCTCTTCCATGGGCTGGCTTGGTCCCAAATGCCCTAAGAAATGAGTCCCCACTGTCCAGCTTACACGGCTGGGGAGCAGGGGCACAAACCTTCAACCAGGGACAAGCCTCCACCAACTGCCTGATCAGAGCAAACAGGACATAAACACCCATGTGCCCGATGTCCTACAAGTCCCCTACCATCACCAATGTCCCTCACATCCCCCGACCCACCAGCACTTCCTCTGCCATCCCCGGCACCAAAGGCCCCTCTACACATGTAGCCTTGAAAAAGGGACCCATCACCAGGATCAAAAGCTCTAGTGAGAGACTCCTGTGACACCTTAAAACAAAACTCTTTCCCAGGAAAGGGATACCCACAGGACAAGCTGGTGTGGTCGGCACAGCAGTCAGGGCCCACTGCGGCCCAGCCCCGCTGCACCACCCCCCACCCCCCGGCAAAGCGCCCAGGACCTGCATGCTCTACCCACAGGTGACTCAGCCACCAGTGTGCCTCCCTGCGCGACACATCCATCAGCCCTGGAGCAGAACAAGGGCCAGGCCATGGGGGCCGCTTGGGAACGAGACCTGAGGTGCGAGGGCTTCAGATTACAGAACAAGTACCCGTGAAGCCCCGCCAAGCCACGCCGACAAACTCAAACTGTGCAAATAAAAGAATACTTTGGCTCTAAGACAAAAGATGATGCATTTTCTACCAGCACATTCAACTGAAGCTTTGACTGGATTTTGTCTGAATCAGGTGAGGGCGTTTCCTGTGGGGAGCCCGGAAATGGGGCAGGGGCAAGCTGCAGGGACCGGGGACAAAGGGGAAATGCTGCATACACAGAGTGACATTTCTGACGAGGTCTACCTCTATCATCCGCACGTTTTTCTCCATTTCTGACTGTAACTTCTCCTTCAGCTCAGCTGCAAGAAAAACAGAAAAGCAGATCAGCTCAGAGTTGCCGTCAGTCTGCTCAGTCAGGAGGTGAGAGGGCCGCCCCACAGGAAGGCTCCGACACAACAGGACAGCAGGGCACACGTCTGAGAGGGAGTAAGAAGTCGACGTGCGATTTAATTAGCAAACGATACTCATGCCCACACCGGGATGGAGCCTTCCGGCCAGCCTGACAGCCCGACACAGCGGGCTCACCCTCCTGGTCTGTCTGCCCCACCCCAGGTCCCCAGGTCACTGGGCCTGTCATCCAGGATCGCCGTGCCAGACTCCAGGCAAGGTACCGGCAAACAGCCAGGTAGAGACACTCCAGGACCCAGCAGCTCCAAGCCGGGAGGGAAGAAGCACGAGAAGAGGTACCAAGCGCTGAGGGTGCAGTGAAGGGGCAAGGTGGGACCACAGTCTGGTATGGACGGGGAGGTGCACGCACACCTGGACATGTGGGGCCCGGACAGAGATGCAGGAAGGAGCCAGCCAACGGTGCACGTGAAGGTGAGGGTGGCCTGAGCAGGCCCAGAACTCAAGCAAAGGGCCAGACACTGCCTGAGGGAAGGTCACGGGGGTGCAGCCCTCTGTGGTCCTGTTACCAGAGGTCAGCACAGAGGGAGCGGCTCGGAAAGGGGCCTACGGCAAAGCATATTTCGTACTTTTAAAAAATGAGGAAATCGGGCTCCTGGGGGCTCAGTCGGTACATCTGACTCTTGGTTTCAGCTCAGGCCATGATGCCAAGGCTCATGGGTTTAAGCCCTGAGTCAGGGTCTGCGCTGGCATGGAGCCTGCCTGGGACCCTCTCTCCCTCTCTCCCTACCCCCTCCCTACTCATGTGTGCTTGTTCTCTCAAAATAAATAAACGTGAAATAAATGAAAGATCAACAAAAATGGGGAGATATCAAACGACTTATTTACGTTTGTCTGAACCCACATGAGGACACAGGACAGCATCCCTGGAACCTGAGAAGACAGGCCCCCTCTTGGGGCTGGGGCTGGGACGCAGAGAAGTCTCTCAACACACCGCGCACGCTGCTTTCAGTTCTCAGTGAAAACTCAACAAACAGGCAGAGAAGCAGGGACGTGGGGTGACTGCTCACGGGCAAGGCTTTCTTCCTGGGGCGATCAATGTTCTAACCTTAGACTGTGGGGACGCGTACATGACTGAGACGCACACCATGAATGATAGAATTGTACGGTGTGTCAGTTACAGCACACTCAAGCAGCTGTTTAAAAATCTGATGCTTAGGGCGCCTGGGCGGCTCAGTCAGTTAAGCGTCCGACTTCAGCTCAGGTCATGAACTCACAGTTCGTGGGTTCGGGCCCTGTGTCCGGCTCTGTGCTGACAGCTCGGAGCCTGGAGCCTGTCTTTAGATTCTGTGTCTCCCTCTCTCTCTCTGACCCTCCCCTGCTCATGCTGTGTCTCTCTCTCTTTCTCTCTCAAAAATAAATAAAAAACATTTAAAAAAATTTTTAAATAAAAATTAAAAAATATTAGAAAACTAAAAATCTGATGCTTCTATTTATTTAATCATTGTTAAAAGCATCAATGTGTTACAGTCGAATTTACAAAATTAAAACTCATATCCTGCTACACATATTTATCATTTACATATACTGGCTGAATAAAGAACTCGAAATGTATAACAAACGTTGTCTTATTACAGGCCGATTGGAAATATGATTGTATTCACGCGAGTGACATATCTATATCCGTAAATAAAAGTTTACCTTTAAGAAAATGACAAAAATAAAACTGATGTTTACCAGAGTAGTTACTAACAAAGTGTACAAAGGAACACGGAACGGACGAGCACGCCTTAGCCGTGAACACAGAGCTCAGAGACCAGAGAATGTCAAACGGAGAGGGGCCTGGGCCACCTGGGCGCAGAGTCAGCAGCCTGGGGGACCGTCCGGCGCCCCAGGGTCAGGTAGCCAGGCTCAGGCACGACCCGGCCCTCAGAGGCGGGCACCGAGCTCCGCGAGCAGGTCACCTCCAGCAACCTCGCTTCCAGACCCCAGCTAGCGGCCGGAGGTGCAGAGGCGAGGCGAGGGGACAGCAGGGTGCGGGCAGCCGGCCGCGCGCGCCGCCCCCCGCCCACTTCCGCAGCACCCC
>NC_043704.1:394209-423702 GCF_006229205.1 Suricata suricatta
TCCCGCGCGCGCGCCTCCTCCCGGGCGAGCGCCAGCTCCTGCTGCCGCCGGCTCTGCAGCAGCGCCAGCTCCTGCGCGTGCCGCGCGTTCAGCATGGCCCGCAGCTCCGTCAGCGCCGTCTCCTTCTCCTTCTGGAGGTTGGCCTGCGTCAGCTCCAGCTGCGCCGTGTGCATGTTGCTGAGACTCAGGCGCAGCGCCTCCAGCTCCAGCGACGGCACCGGCTGCGGGAGAGACGGGGTTTCTGGGGTGGAAGCCGCCGCGCGCCCAGTGCGCCCGCGGACAGGCCGCAACGGCACCCCGCCGCCACATGCCGTTTGTACTTGCTCCCTGAGAGCTCACGCTCAAGGGGCGGCACACCGGCTCGGCCCCCTACTACGGGACCTCAGTTGTCCCCGCCGCCCTCGGGCGGCCCTGGTACCCCCCAGCAGCTCCCCAACCGCCTAAAACCGCCCACCTGATCCTATCTGGAAGCCCCTCCGGCCAGCACGTCCTCTCCCTCCACGGAAACCACAGCTCTGCGGATGGCAGGGCCCATCCATCCTCCTCCCGCGTGCAGGCCACACAGGATGGCCCCCAAGACCCCTCCAGGCAGACTCCCCGGCCCACAGGCCCATCTGCTGGCTGGAGACAAGGTGAGCAGCCATTCCAGATGCTGCAAGACCCTCATCAGAAACATGCAACGACCACCGGGATACGGACAGCAGGAGGCTCTGAACAGTCACTGCCAAAGGGCAAAACACGAGGCCAGAGAGCCCGGAGGCGGCTGAGTGAATGACCCCAACAGGAACCCCATGCTCCAGGTCAGAGCCAGGGCGAAGGTGCCGCCCGGGAAGGCGGGCACACGGGGCACAGGGCGCACTTCTGTGCCTGGCTAGCATGTGTGGAATCGGTTTTCCCTTCCACTGGCTTGGGGGGAAAGTGGAGGAAGTCCAGAGTTCTGGGGAGCATAACACAAACAACAGAAAAACATGCTTAGAACCAGGCACTTAAGGGGCCCCCAGAAGCACATGAAAGAAAGTGAATAAAGGAGAGCAATAAGCAGAAACCACGGCCAGGGAGCACTCTCCCGAGAGGCGGCAGGGACGTGCTGCAGGACCACGAGGCCGCAGGGAGCTGCAGGGATGCACATGCCGTCCCTCGCAAGCGCGGCCTCGGCACCCTGCACTTCCTGTAGGTGGCAGGCACCAGAGGAGTCGGATGTGCCTCCAGGATGGCCTTGCTCAGGGCGGGGCACCGCCCAAGTTTACTGAGTGGGGGCGGCGGCTGACGGGGAAACATCCGGCTGTGGGGTGAGTGGCACCTGGCCGGATGCGCTGCCCCGTGTGTCCTCACACGTCCACCCGCCCTTTCAATGGCCCCACACACGACGAGGCTGCCACACACATCTGTGCACTTTGTGACAAACCTCTCCTTCCCGCAACCCTCCCAGACCCCAAGCCCACTGGTGACTGTGCAGGGATCGGCGGTGCCCCTGAGAGCCTGGGCGGGGGCCCGAGCGTCCACGTCACCTGGGTCTGCAGCTGGACCCGCTGCAGCTCCGCGGGTCCCTGAGGCTCGACTGCCGCCCCCTGCTGTGCGCCGACCTCATCCTCCGGTCTTCTCATCTGCTCCTCGGTTTCTAGTGTACATTCCTGTTCACGTTCCTGAAGAAGGAAAGCCAGGGACGTGATCCAGAGAATTCCCACGAGAAAACGGTCCCTGAAAACAATTACGACCTCCCAGAGAGAACGGAGGCCGAGTCTGCACAGAAACTGCGCCAGGGGTGCTCACCAGGAAGCAGCCCTGTCCATGACAGGTGAGTGTAGACACGAGGCGTGGCAAGGCCACCGAGGGGGTGTCCGTCAGCCATGGAAAGGAAGGACGTACCGGCGCGTGCTACGGCCCTGACAACCCAAACCTCCCGGGTGACGGACGCCAGACCCTACCGTGTGGCTCTGCGAACATGGAATGTCCAGAACAGGCAAATCCACAGGGACAGAATGCCGACCGGTGGCTGCCAGGGCCTGGAAGGAGAGAGGAATGGGGGGGTGACTGCTAAGGGGTACGGGGCGGGGGGTTCCTTCTGGGGTAATGAAAAATGTTTTGGAATCAGACAGTTGTACTGGCTGTACAACAAAGCGACTGTACTAAATGCGACTGAAATACGTACTTCAGAACAGTGAGTTTTATGTGAATCATAGCTCGACAGTACAGCAGCGAAGAAGGAACACCCAGCCTGTTTAAGTAGCCTGGAGTAGCGCAGAAAACCCCAGGAGAGGCCGCAGGTGTATACGGGCCAGCAGCGTGACCTTCCCAGGCTATCTGCTCCTCAGTCAAAGGAGAGGAGTGACAGTTACAGAACAGAAATGCACATAAAGACCCTGGAAGAGGTGGGTGTCCATAAACGCTGAACAAACCTGAAGATGTAAATTTGAAATATCATTTTATAGCAACTAAATCAGCAAAACTTGGTGACAATGTTGGTCCTCAATATCACCAAGGTCATGGAGAAATAAATGAACACTGTCAATGACAGAATAAGTTGGTATAATTTTTTCTTCAAAGGTATTTTGACAACATAAGAGCCATAGAAAATGTTTGCCTTAATATTCCCAACTCTGGGAAATTTTTCAGTATCAACACTCCAAAGGGAAAAGAAAAGCTACAGGTCCTCTATGAGCACCCCAGTCTCCTATCCCCCAGCCAGCCCCTGCCCGCCTGGAGCACGCCCCACCTGCAGCCCGGGGCACGTGCCACACGGAGCCCAGAACACACTCCACCTGCAGCCTGTAGCATGCCCCACCGGGAGCTCAGAGAACGCCCCACCTGGAGAACGCCCCACCTGCAGCCGGGAGCACACCGCACCTGCAGCCCGGAGCACCCCCACCTGCAGCCTGGATCACACCCCACCTGCAGCCTGGAGCATGCCCCACCAGGGGCACGCCTCACCTGGAGCCCAGAGCACCCCCACCTGCAGCCTGGATCACACCCCACCTGGAGCCTGGAGCACACGCCACCGGGAGCACGTCCCACCAGGAGCACCCTGCTACAGCCACAGGCCTCCCAGCCTCCCCTACATGACAGCCCAGACCTTCTCTGGGGCATGTCTGTAAGGCACCTCGGACTCAAACCAAACTGAAGTTTTCTTACCCAAACTAGGGCCCCTCCAACACTGGCTACCGCAGTCAGCAGCACCCCCAAGCCCTCACAGTCCCCCTCCTGCTGCCTACCCTCACGGCAAAGCCACAGTGGTGCGAGGCCAGTGCTGGCATTCCACCGTTCCTCTGAGCACAGCCTCACCGTGCAGTCACTGGCTTGGAGGCCGGGTGATACGTTCAGAAAACAAATCTGAACTCCTCACATGCACTTGAAAAACTCGGTGAATCCTCTGCCCTTGGCATAAAATCCCGGGAGGATGCATTCCCACCCGCTGTCCCACTGGGCACCTGCTGGACCCACCAGGGACATGAATCCCTGGGACAGCTATGCCTCCCTCCTTCAGTTCCTCTGGGGCCTCCCCAGCCTCTATGGCCGTTTCAAGCCTTGACTCCACCCCTGCAGAGGCTCCCGCTGCTCCCTAAACACACGCCTGTGGTGCCCAGGAAGCACTCAGTCAGTCAGCACTGCTGGTAAAGATGGTGAGTGGCCTGCATGAGGGCAACGACGTGGACTCACAGTGTTCAAAGGGGAGTGCAGAGCCAGTTAAAGTGTCATTATGGATCCTTTTCCAAACTAAGGTTTTTTCCCCAATGGGAAAAAGTAACAGGAATGTCCAGTTTTAAATATAAAGGACACTGGCATGGCTCAGTTGGCTAAGTGTCCCACGCCTGATTATGGCTCAGGCCATGATCTCATGGTTCATCGCTTCGAGCCCTGCACCGGGCTCTGTTCGGGCTCTGTGCTGACAATGCGGAGCTTGCTGGGGATTCTCTCTCCTCTTTGTCTGCCCCTCCCTTGCTCTCTCTCTCTCTCAGAAATTTTTAAAAATCCATTTAAACATAAAACGGCACAATCAAAACATTTTTGCTACAAACATCAGGATTCTTGGATAAAACATATCAAAACTGACTTTTAAGAGACCCCCCCCCCCATGTGCCAGACAGAAGGGAGGTGGGACCTAAAACAATCTAGGGAGACGGGGACAGGCAGGAGCACCACGGGCGTCCAAGGTCGGAGGCTCTGCGGGCTGGTGGTTAGGAACGTGATGCCGGCCATCGCCAGGTGTCCCGAGGGGCCTGTGGCAGGACAAGACACACACCCCCACAGCCTGGGGGTAGGAAGCTGCCCTCTCTCCAAATGAGGAGGCAGAGGGGGTGAGCTGGGGGCATCTCTCCTGAGAAATTAAAACCCAGACCTGTTCCTCATGTTGTTTAGAAGCTCACCTAAAATTAAGTCTTAAAAGAGCTACTTCTGGGACGCTGATCAGACACCAACGCAGCACCCATCTGGAAGGAGTCCCACAAGCCGACACAGACACCTCCACAGAACTCACACAGACACCTCACTAAGGGGAGCACACAGCAGGCTACTCCACGAACGACAGGTAGATGCAAAACAACATATCAAAAAAAGAAAAGATCTCAAACAGCAGCACCCATGGTGGTCCCCTCACACAGGTGTGCAGCTCAAAATAATCAAAGTGATCCAAATAATCCCAAGCCGCACATTTAAAGTGAAGAACTGATCAGACCTTTAAATACTAGACAACACTTAGATCAGGCTGCTCATTAAAAAGGAAAGTTATGCTTATTTAAAAAACAGCCTGAGGGGCGCCTCAGTGGCTCAGTCAATTGAGCATCTGACTTCAGCTCGGGTCATGATCTCACTGCTCGTGGGTTCGAACCCCGTGTCCGGCTCTGTGCTGACGGCTCAGGGTCTGGAGCTTCTTCGGATTCTGTGTCTCCCTCTCTCTCTGCCCCTCCCCCGCTTGCACTCTCTCTCTCTCAAACGTTAAAAAAAAATTTTTTTAAACGATAAAAATATACACTGAGGGAATTATAAATGACATTTAAGTATTCTAACATCCTTGGATTATCAAAGAGTAAAGGTGTTGATTAAATTTAGACGTAGAGAAAGAAGTATAAATGTTGTATGTAATAAGCTCACAATTAAAAGAATAGACACTGAGTATATTATTTCAAAAAGGGTAAAAGGAGATTTAAAAGAAATCCCCTGATAAAAAATAACCCAATGAAATGTAAGCTCAAACCCCTCAGCATTTATGTTCAATGTAAAGGAGGTAAACTATCCACAGGGGAGCCTGGGCGGCTCGGTCAGTCTGACCATCGACTTCGGCTAGATCATGATCTCACAATTCAGGAGCTGGGCCCCGCTTGGACTCACTGCTGGCAGCGCAGAGCTGCCTGGGGACCTCTGTCCCCCTCTTTCTGTCCCTCCCCCTGCTCGTTCTTGTTCTCTCAAAAATGAATAAACATTTTAAAAAACCTATCTGCTAAAAAACCAAAACTTGTCAGGATAATTTTTAAAGTCAACGCCGTGCTGTTTACACAGCACACATACCACAGAGACTAAAGGTGTGGGAAGGGGAGGCTAAAACAGGCCAGGATCACGGCCGACCCCGTGACGCAGAGTTCTACAGCACAACTGCCCCAGAAATCAGGGCGGTGTTGCTCCGGTGTGGGGAGGGCAGCGGCACAGAGGAAGCTTCCAGGTCCAGCACGGTCCTATTTCTTACCTGCAGGAGGACCAAGTACTATTTACTGGGTATTCTTTTGTCAGGCTGTATGTACAGTTTACGTCCTTTCTGCTTCTCCGTGCACATGCCGTGTGTCATACTTTAAAACAAGTATAAAAATGTGTACTTAACGACCAGTTTTATGGACCCCACCAGAGACCATTTTTCCAGGCCCTGCCTATGATCTAGATCTCTCCTGCAGTAATTTAGATTAAAAACCAAATTTGCCCACTGCCTAAAGTAATGTGGACTGAGTCCCATTAGAATCAAACATTTTAAAATACACGCTTTAGGGCACCTCGCTGGCTCAGCTGGTGGAGCATGTGACTCTGGATCTCCGGGTTCTGAGTTCCAGTCCCCCAGTGGGCGTAGAGCCTACCTTAAAAAACTGTTTATAATACAGACATATAACACACTTTGAAACCAGTCAATTCAGGATCTAATAAATTTCCTTCCAAACGCTGAAACAAAACAAACAAACATGAGTTAACAGTTTGTCACACGCAGAGTTCACGTCAGGCCCTGTGGCAGAACCCGGGACCACAGGAGAGAGGAGGGCCGGGCCCAGGGAAGTCCCCTGTGACCACTGTCCCCAGCACACGACAGGCAGCGTTCTCGCTTCGACATCGGGGAGAAGATGATAGGCGCCACCAGAACGGCCCCCAGAGTCCTCCACGCGGGGGCAGGGGGCAGGGTCTGCAGGGGAGGCTCCGCAGCCCGCGTTCTTTGCTTCGAGTTTCTGCTCTTAGAGACAGGGCCCCCCAGATCCCGAGTCCTCTCTCTGGCCTGGAGTTTTCCACACCAGGGAGAAACCCCCTGCCGAGGCCCACGCGCTGCCCGGGAAGCGGGAAGGGTACCTCGGCGGTCGCTGGCCAGCTCCTGCTGCGGCGGGGTGGGGGGCCCCGGCCCCTCGCCGTCGGGGTCCTCCCGCTGAGAGAGAAAGAGCCAGAGAGGAGCATTTGCGGCATCGTCCCGAGCTGTGACCCGAGGCCTGCGGGCCGCACGCAACTGCCCGCGTCAGTGCTGCCCCGGCCGACCACAGTGCGCTTTCTTCCAGAAGCATTCTCGAGCCCTAAACACTGTTTATGCATCTTGTTTCCCTAGTGATGCTGCTGTCCTTATTAATGAATTTTGCTTCAAGTTATTTCACTGTGCGCGTGACATTTAAATTACTAAATTTTAGTTTCTCGATAAATTCTACTCTTTTGGACACATGCACATTTTCTATGCTCTTCTTTTTATCTAAGTTCAAATATTTCATCCTCATGATTTTCCCTTTTAGATAAATTTTTCCTTAATAATTTGTTATAAATTAATTCCTTAATATTCGTAAAAAGAGTATTTTTAGTTTCTTTTTATAAATCATCTCAAACCTGAGTTTAAAGTTTCCCAATGGATTATCTCTGATGGTTTTTTGGCCCATAAATTCACAGTAATTCTGGGCTTTCAATCTGCTGTGCAAAGTGAATGGATAATGACTCTGTCTGCAAAAGGTTAGGCGGTGTCCAAAGAAAATCCATGTTTGAAACATGAAATCAAAGGCAGCGTCCACAACTAAGTCTCTCTCATGCCTCTGTCCTTAACCACAGCATCGCCTTAACTCTGGGTGTGTCATCAGGGTCTGCTGGACCCAACGTGACTGGCGTTTCTTCTTTCAGCAGTTATAACTACTTGGGAGGGCGGATGTTTCATAAATTTTCTCTCTTATGGGTCTTCTAAAACACAAAGAGAAGGTTTACTTACTTCTTTAAGAAACAGAGGAGAACACACTTTATTGTGTGATTACTACAAGGGCCCACGAGACCTGGGTGTTACCTAAGGGCCGGGACGGACCTGCGCAGTCCTGTTTTCATCTATCACAACCACATCGTCATCCTGAGAATTACTCATTAGACTCAGCAGTTCCTCTAACTACACCAAGAACCACCAAAACAATGAGAAAACAGGAGAATGGGAGCCGCTTGGAAGACGGAGAAACGGTGCAGAGAAATCACTATCCTCCTGTCTTTCACTCCCTGCAGCCCGTCTTCAATGTGAGAGCCAAGGATGTTTCATTTTCCTTCCAAAATGGCAACGAGAAGAAAGCCAACAGGACAGATTTTCACCATCATTAGCTTAGAAAATATAGGAGGGAAGAAAAGACTGTCAAGACCAATCACAGATGCTATGGAATAAGTAAAACTTACACACGTCACTACCGAAAATATAAACTGAACAACTGTTTTAAACACAGCTCCACATACGCACGTGCAGCAAACACACGTGTGCTGACCCAACAATTCACTAACTACTGTGGCCTCAACAGACACATGTGCACATGTGCACCAAGAGACCTGGGTAGGAATAGATGTAGCAAATGCCAGACAACAGTGGAATAGACAAACAGACGGAAGTACATTCATAAAATCCAATACTACACAGTAACGAAAATGAATGAACAATCGCTCTTAACATGGATAAACCTCACAAACAAGACACTGGATAAAAAAGAACCAGACTCAAGATATGCATGCTAGATTATTCCATTAAAAGTTCAAAAACCAGGGGCACCTAACTGGCTCATTTGGTTAAGCATCCAACTTCAGCTCAGGTCATGATCTTGTGGTTTGTGGGTTTGAGTCCCACGTTGGGTTCTGTGCTATTAGCTCCGAGCTTGAAGCCTGCTTCTGGTTCTTCTGTGTCTCTGTGTTTCTCTCTCTCTCTCTCTCTCTCTCTCTGCCCCTCCCCCGCATGCACTCTGTCCCTCAAAAATAAACATAAAAAAAAAAAAAACCCGTTCCAATGGATGATGGCCCACCCTAATGATCTCATTTTAAAATTACGTAATTAATGAATTCAAATATCAGCAGAATCAAACTATAGTTCTAAAAGTCAAAGTATTCAATACACAAAAAGTAACTTGAGATGAATCAGAGATTTAAGCACAGAAACAAAACCATCATGCTTCAGGAAGTCACAGGAAGTACATGAGCTCAGGGCTAGAGGAAGTTTTTTGGACAGGACACAAAAAGCACCAACCATAAGAAAAGCCGGTAAGTTCTCTTCAACAAAGCAACTAAGACTGAGGAAAAACATTCACAGTACATATATCTAACATATGACAGATATGAAGATTAAGAATTCCTACAAATCAACAATGAAAAGATCTTTTTTAAGTCAAGTGCTCACCAAAGCCAAAACAGCGAAGTCCAGACACGTAACAATATAACACTGACAATGCTTGGCATCCAATAAAAATTATTAAACAGGCCAAAAGGTGGGAAATATGACCCATAACTAAGAGAAAGTCCGTCCAATGGAAATATATCCACAAAGGACAGAGATGACAGACTTCACAGACGGGGAATTTAAGACGGCCATTAGCGGACTACCCGACACCTAAGGGAAAACACAGACACAATGAGCTGTGATACAGAAACTACAAAACACCTGAAACAAAAAGAAACTTACTATCTTAGATTAATAGAACAGACACTGCAGAAAACAGGCCAGTGAACTGGAAGATCTAGCAGTAGAAGCACTCTAAAACGAAGAACCTGGGGCGCCTGGGGGACTCAGTTAAGCGTCCGACTTCAGCTCAGGTCATGATCTCATGGTTTGTGGCTTCGGGCCCCGCGTCGGGCGCTGTGCTGACAGCTCAGAGCCTGGAGCTGCTTCGGATTCTTTGCCTCCCTCCTCTCTGCTCCTCCCCCACTCGAGTTCTGTATCTCTTTCTCTCTCAAAAATAAATAAATATTTTAAAAATATTTAAAAAAATAAGATGAACAAAAAGACAGAAACTGGAAAAAATATTTTAATAAGTAAAGCAAAGTCTATATGACCCATTGGATAACACTAAACACTTTGCGGTATGTAGAGTTAATATCACAGAGAGGGAGAGATTGGAGGAAACAGAAAAAGTATTTCAAAAAATGAACAAAAATTTTCTGAATTTGGCGAAAACCAACCCAAAGTTCCATAAAGATCAACAAATCCCAAGCAGTAGAAACACAAAGGAAACCACCTTAGGCACATCATAATGAAACCACCCGAAACCAGAGGCAGAAGTACCCCAAAAAGAAAAGAAAGGAAAGCGTCTACAGGGGGCGCGGGGAGAGCGCAGCTGGTTAAGTGTCTGACTCCCGATTTCACCTCAAGTCACGCTCGCATGGGCTCAAGCCTCACGCCGGGCTGCACGCCGGCCGCACGGAGCCTGCCTGGGACTCTCTCCTCGCTCTGCTCCTCCCCCCATCACTGTGCTCCCCCGGGGCTTGCGCTCTCTCTCCCCCACAGTAAATAAGCAAAACTGAAAAGAAAGAAATTCTACGGAAGGAAGAATGAAGAATGACAGCAGGCATCTTCGGAAACCATATGGGCCCGATGACCATGGGCTGCAGAACAAAACCGTCAACTTCAAATTCTATATCCAGTAAAGATTTCTTTCAAATATAAAGGCAAAACAAAGTCCGTTTCAGACAAACAAAAAAGCCAACATAACTCATCAGCAGACCTGCAAAAACATTATTGAAAGGAAGCTCTTCAGACTGAAGGAAAAATGATACATGATGCACAATGGGGTCTGTACCGGCAGATCAAAGCCCTGGAATTGGCAAGTACGTTGGTAAACGTGAAAAAGTACTACTTCTTGTTTCTAAAAAGATAATAGACTTAATGGTTATTCATTTTTGAGAAGAGAGACAGGGTGAGCAGGGGAGCGGCAGAGAGACAGGGAGACCAGAATCAGAAGCAGCTCCATGCCCTGAACTGTCAGCCCAGAGGCCAATACAAGGATCGAACCCATGATCATGACCTGAGCCAAAGTCGGATGCTTAACCAACCACCCAAGTGCCCTGACAACAGACTTTAAAAAAGAAAAAAAGAAGAAGAAACATCTCTACAAACTGCTGTGGCATGATTGTCAAAATATAATAAGCAAAAAAAACAAGATACAGAAAGGTAAAGTATCCTGCCGCTAAAGAAACTGAGAATGAGAACTATATCCACATATCTGATTCTATTTTTATTTACTTATTTATTTATTTATTTATTTATTTTTAGTGACTCAGTATACATTTATTTCGGTGGTAGTGATTCAATAAGGCAACATTTCTCAGCTGAGTGTCAGAAAATTATAATATCATTGGAGAGAGAAAAGATATGTGAATGTGGAATGATTCTATTTTTAAAAAACATAACGCTGGGGGCCCTGAGGGGCTCAGGCAGTTAAGCATCCGACTTCACTGCAGCTCAGGTCGCGATCGAATGTCCGCACGACAGAGCGCCGCGCCGGGCTCTGCCCTGACGGCCTGGAGCCTGCTGGAGACTCTCTTCCTCCTCCTCTGTCCCTCCTCCACTTTCTCTGTCTCAAACTAAACACACACACACACACACACACACACACACACACACACACACACACAAAAAGCGGTGCCTGGCGGCTCAGTCAGCGGAGCACCGACCCTGACTCTGGCCTCGGTCATGGTCCCGGGGTCACAGGACCGAGCCCTGTGCCGGGCTTCCTCTCAACACGGAGCCTGCTCACAAGTCACTCGCGCTCTCCCTCTGCCCCTTCTCCACACACACGCTCGCTTCTCTAACAACAACAACGAATTGAAAAAAAAATCCCTAAAAGATGAAAATGGAACAAATGAACATGAACATATTAGGTTTCTGGCTTAAACTATTTCAAGTGACTTTAAAACAAGTAATTTGACAACACATCACCGTGGGAAAAACCTAAAGGACAAAAATGAATGCAAAGAAATCATATGATCAGCAATAAGAAAGCCAAGTGAGTGTATTAATGTTAGGAACATACATTTTTAATGTTAAAGAGAGAAATTTCAAACTTAAGTAGAAACTCTGTTATCATAAACTACTGTTACAAAAATATCAGTATTAACTCAAAACTATAAAACAAAACCCTAACTAGTCACTGACACGACCTTGAAACGATGACACCCCTCATGCCCTCACGTCCGGGTCACGTTTCTGAACACTACTTCCCACTGCAGGAACAGGAGTCAGGAGAAAACAGCTGGCTCCAGGCCCGGGGCAAGAAATGCACAAGCTGATCTGCAACATTTTTTCCAAAAGCAAAGGAGCCATCACAGTGACCGTGGAGGGTCAAACGAAAGCAGCTCTGCCTGGTCAGAGACGGGGAAATCTGAGCAGCAGCGTAACAGACACAAGACCTGCTCACGACAAGCCGTTAAGTGTAAGTGAATGTGCCGTGAGGCTCAAGGAGGCCATCTCATGGTCGTATGTGGAGAGGCGTCGCCCGGCAACGCGAGGAACTTACAGGAGAGAAGGAGGCATTTTCCCTGCGTTTCCAACCCAAGCGGGACATCAGGTCACCAGTGACTGATACAGGAAAGTCCTCGCTGTGGAAGGTTACACACGACGAGCGAGGAAGGAGGGGCCGAACTGGAACCTCACTGGTGGAACCGCAGTTCTGGGCACTAACCCGCGCTGGCTGCTGAAACCGGACACAAAAGCGCACGAGGACCTTCCAAGTAGACAGCCGTGCAGATTGGGTGGAAAGCCACCGGTGACCACAACACAAGAGACCACCAGCTCTAATTCCTACTGCAAAACTTAATGCAAAGAATGCATTTTTCTCTTACCGATCACTCACTCAATCAGCAGAATGAAGGATGAAGTCACAGATGAGAGAACTAAGGCACGAGCAGGGCCACACACCCAGGAGAGCTGCAGGGACTGAGCTGAGGCCCGCCAGCACCTCGTCCCACAGCACCCGCCTCCTCGTCGGGGGGACCAGAGTCCCTGCCTCCCAGCCTGGCTTACACGCGTACAACCATTTCTGGCACAAATTTTAAAAACAAATAAATATGAGTCATTATAGTTCTAAGTATAAAAGTAATTGCTTCCATCTCTTATTGTTGAAAAAACCCACACAACACAAAAAAATAAAAAACGAACGCCGAATCATACAGGTCACTGCCAGGCATCCAAACAAGTAAAAAAAAAAAAAAAAAGGAAGAGAATTAAAATAACGTGAACCTTTGTGCCACACAACGCAGAAGTCTCTCGGTCTCCTTTTACACACCCCTGGCGCTCTGAAGTGCCCAAGCAGGCGTGTAACTCGATCCATCACTGACGGGGCATGTGTAAATCCGCCACCCAGCAGCCTCCTAACCCGCCCACACTCACAAAATGCACCTCTCTTTTTTTTTTAATTTTTTAAATGTTTTATTTATTCTCGATACAGAGAGAGACAGAGCATGAGAGGGGGAGGGGCAGAGAGAGAAGGAGACACAGAACCGGAAGCAGCTCCAGGCTCTGAGCTAGCTGTCAGCACAGAGCCCGACGCGGGGCTTGAACCCACGAACGTGAGATCTGACCTGAGCCGAAGTCGGAGGCTTAACCGACTGAGCCACCCAGGCGCCCCTGCACCTCTCTTTCTGTATTAAACTGAGCTGAGCACAACGAGGAAAGCCAATCTCTGGAAGTCTGACTGCAAACTCCAGATGGAAAGACATGCGCACCACGGCTCCCCCAAGCCCTCCAGAAGGCTCCGAACTAACTGAACTGCCCTACGTTAAGAAAACTAGGTCACATCCATCCCAACTTTCTCGAGGGTTTTTATTAAGAAGGGATGTTGTAGTCTGTAAATGCTTTTTCTGCATCTATCGACAGGATCATACAATTTTTTTCTTTCCTTTTGTTAATGTGATGTATCACATTGATGGATTTGCGAATATTGAACCAGCCCTGTAACCCAGGAGTGAATCCCACTTGATCATGAAGGGTAATTCTTTTTATTTGCTGTTGAATTCGATTTGCTAGTATCTTGTTGAGTATTTTTGCATCCATATTCATTAAGGATATTGGCCTGTAGTTCTCTTTTTTTGTTGGGTCTCTGTCTGGCTTAGGAATCAAAGTGAAATGTGCTTCATAGAATGAGTCCGGAAGTCTTCCCTTCATTTCTATTTTTTGGAATCACTTGAGAAGGATTGGTGTTAACTCTGCTTAAATGTCTGGTAATATTCCCCCGCGAATCCATCCGGCCCTGGGCTTTTATTCGTTGAATGTAAACTGGTGCAGCCGCTCTGGAAAACAGTGTGGAGGTTCCTCAGAAAACTATCAATAGAACTCCCTTATGACCCAGCAATAGCACTGCTGGGGATCTACCCAAGGGAAACAGGGGTGCTGATGCATAGGGGCACATGTACCCCAATGTTCATAGCGGCACTTTCTACAATAGCCAAATCATGGAAAGAGCCTAAATGTCCATCACCCGATGACTGGATCAAGAAGATGTGGTTTATATATACAATGGAGTACTACGTGGCAATGAGGAAGAATGGAATCTGGCCATTTGTAGCAACACGGATGGAACCCGAGGGCGTCATGCTAAGTGACGTAAGTCAGGCGGAGAACGACAGATACCATATGTTGTCACTCACAGGTCTGGCAGCAGAAACCTAATAGAAGACCATGGGAATCAGAAAGCGAGGGGGAAGAGTTGGGGAGAGGGAGTGAGGCAAATCATGAGAGACTTTTGAATGCTGAGAACAGAGTGCTGAGGAGGGAGAGGGGAAGGGGAGGGGGGTGATGGTCATGGAGGGGGGCACTTGCGGGGAAGAGCACTGGGTGTTATATGGAAACCAACTTGGTAATAAACTATTTAAGTAAAAAAAAAAGGAAAGAAAAGAAAAAAGAAAACTAGGTCACAGCAATCAGGGCCTCCACTAAAACCGGAATGAAGCTACAGGCAGAGGGCTCGGGGCCCCTGACCAGGACCCGGCAGGGCTGCGCCGGAACCACACCCCCGCCCTCGGCCACGCACGGCTCACCCTCTGCTCTTCTGACCCATCACTCCGCAGACCCGACCCCAGCCCAGGCCGGTGGCTCCCCAGCGAGAGGAGGGAAGGCACCGGCTCAGACACAACGAAATGCATCTGCGATGCAGGAGGCAACACCTCGTCCTGGTATTATGTGCTGCTGAAGCGAGCACAGCAACACCTCGTCTGGGGACCTGACATTAAACAGGACGCTTCCCTTGAACCGACAAGAGGTGGGCAAACTAACGGTGGCCCCGCCGGCGGGGAACGCCAGGGCACGGAGCCCCCGAGCCACAGGCTCCCCCACCTCCAGACCACGTCTGCCCACGACGTCTCGCTCGGTCAGAAGCTCTTCTTCCAGCCTGAGCCTCTAAATTTCAACCTGACGCGGATCCACAGGCAGATGTATTCTGTCCTTTAAAAGACAAACGTGATTCTTTGATACTCTCAGAACACAAAGGTCCATGCATTCCATTCCTGCCACGTGCCAATCAGACTTTAACCGCCATTCCCTGAATATGACCTTCACATTTATCACGTTGTCCCTCCTAGTACAGTTGCCTGTTATGGACTGGCGGGTGTCTCCCAAATTCCTGTATTGAAGCCCAACACCGCCTTGTGACAGCAGGGCCTCGAAGGAGGTGATTAAGGTTAAGTGAGGCCATAGGGCGGGCCTGGTTCTAAGAAGAGGAAGGGACACCAGCGCTCGCTCTCTGTCGGGCAAGGACGTGTGGAGAAGACAGCTGTGTGCAAGCCAGGAACAGAGTCCTCCGGAGAAACCGCCCCTGCCAACACCCTGGCTTCCAGACCTGCCAGAAAACTAGCGTCTGCCCTCCAGCCCGTGGTAATTTGCCACAGCGGCCGAGCCGACCCGGACAGGCCGGTGCCAGGCGCGGGAGCTGATGGAACAAAGAACCGAAGACGCGGAGGCAGCTTCGGAACCGGGCCGGGGGCAGGGCCAGAGTTCCGGGCAGCGTGCAGGGATGGGCCACAGGCGCTGCCGGTGAGGCCCCAAGGGAGGAAGAGCGACAGGCGCGGAGGCGGAGGAAGGGCCCGGGGACTAAAGTGGCCCAGAGCCTGGCTGCACGGAGCTCAGTGTCACGTGGGAGAACTTGCGAGCCACGAAACCAGATATTTAGCCAAGCAGATGTGTAAGCAAAGTGCAGGTGCGGCCTGCTCCTCCCTACGACTCACAGTAAAACAGGAGGAGAGGCACACCGAAGGGACTGCTAGCAGAGAGGAGCTGGAATTTGGAAGATTTGGAAAGTTCTCTGCCTATCCACACTGCAAAAAAGGGGAAATCGTGCTCTGGAGAGAACATCAAGGCTGTGGCGAGCAGATCAGCCACGGACTCGGTCAGCCACAGAACAGCAGCCAGAGAGGGAGACGCATTACGGTCCAGGGCAGGAACCAGGAAGAGGATGAAATAAAATCTTTCAGATTCTGGGATTCTACAGAATAGGACAACGAGCTATCTGGCCCCACTCACACATTTTCCTCCAAGAAAAGGAAAGAAGGACCCTGATAGTGAATCAGGGGCCATCAGGGCTGCCACTCCTGAGGTCCAGGGGACAAGGCTGTCTCCTTCTCAGTTTCAGAGGACGAGATCCCTCCTCCTCAGGCTGGCGCCACCACCTACGGCCATGGAGACACCAGTGGGCCCGGCGGGCAGAGCATCCAGCCATAGAGGACTTTTTTCATGTTTATTTATTTTCAGAGAGAGAGAGCAAGAGCAGGGGACAGGGGACAGGGGAGGGCTAAAGAGGCAGAGAGAGAGTCCCAAGCAGGCTTGAACTCGCGAACCGTGAGATCATGACCTGAGCTGAAATCACTTCAGACCGAGTCACCCAGGTGCCCCAAGGATTACGTTTTTAGTCGTAAGCACTAAGAGAACTTGCCTACTCGCTTTTGGACTTGCTTCCCTCTCTCTCCCTTCCGGAGTGGGGCTGTCTGTCCCATTCCCGTTCCACCACTGCGTTTGGGAAGGATGTAACCTTGCTTTCACAGCCTCACAGCAGGAGAGAAATTTGGCCCCAGGAAGAAGTCTTAGCCATATCTGATCTAGATGGTACCTGGACGAGAAAGCACGCTGGACGCCTGACCATCGCTGGGGCTGCAGGGCTAGGGTGAACGTATTTTGCGGGCAAGAAAGACGAACTGGGGAGCCAGAGGGGAGAATGCTATGAAGCACATCCCTCGGAAGTCTCGTGTGGAAGCCCCAGTGCCCGCCGTGACAGGACTTGAAGGCAGCGCTCTTAAGGAGATAACAGGATGGGACTGTAGTCCAGCAGGACTACTGTCCCCGGAAGGGAGAGCGCGCAGGCCTTCTGCCCTCCCTCCCTCCCCCACGGGAGACCCGCGAGGACACAGCGAAGCCAGGCGCCCACTAGGCGGGCTTCGCCGGGACCCAGCCCTGACAGCCCTGACCCCAGCTGTCCGGCTTCCGTCTCAGCCACCCGGTCTGCGGGGTGCTGACAGCCGGGCTGACTCACACTGACCTCTCCCCTCCCTTTCTTCCAGCCGACCGCTCTCTCCCGCGCGCCATCCAGCCCCAGGCCCCACAGGCCCTCACCTTCCTTCCAGCTCACGTGCCGACCACGGCTGCACGAGCTCATGGGGGAGTGAGACACCGGCCCCCGCCACCGGCCCCCGTGGGCCACGCGGTTCCAGCCCGGGAGGACGCAGCCCCGGAATCAGTGACCCTGACCCCCGCGGGCAACGCCGTCATCAACGGAGTACTGTTTACACACGGTGCCTTCTGCCCTCAGTCCTCCAAACTCCACTCACCCTCAAAGCTACTCAGCGCAGCACCTTTCCCTGTTTAGTAGGCATTCCATCCTGGGATTCCTCAATCTCCTAAATGTTTCTATTTTTAATTTACATATATTTTAATTTGATGTTTTAAAAATTTACATGATCATGAGGTACCTGGATGGCTCGGTCAGTTGAGCACCTGACTCTTGATTTCGGCTCAGGTCATGATCCCAGGGTCGTGGGATCAAGCCCTGTGTCAGGCCCCGAGCTGACTGTGGAACCTCCCTAAGATTCTTTTTCTTTGTTCTTTTCTTTTTTATTTTTTTCTTTTCTTTTCTCTTCTTTTCTTCTCTTTTCTTTTCTTTCCTCCCTCCCTCCCTCTCGCTCTCTGGCTCTCTCGCCTCTCTCCCCCAGCCCCACTTGTGCACTCTCTCCCTAATGACATAACATAAAATTTACATGATCACACAGGGCAGTTTCACTGTCCTGAAAGATCCCTGCTTCACCAACTCTCCCTCCACCCACTGCTAGCATCCACTCTGTACAATCCGCACAGCTTTACCTTTTCCTGAATACTTCACAAACGAAACCACACAGTGTGCAGCCTGTCAGACTGGCTTTTAACTCAGCAACAGACATTTAAAGGTCCCTGCATGTCTTTGTAGGTCTTGAAAGCTCATTCCTTCGTATTTCTGAGTTTGAGTTGCTGATAAGAATGCCAACTGACACAACCACTCTGCAAGATAGTTTTTGGCAGATTTTTAAAAAGGTAAATTGGGGTGCCTGGTGGCTCCGTCAGTTGAGTGTCCGACTCTTGGTTTCACCTTAGGTCATGACCTCATGGTTCGTGAGATTGAGCCTCATGCCGGGCTCTGTCTGAGCTGACGGCCCAGAGCCTGCTTGGGAGTCTCTCTCTCCCTCTCCTCTGCTTGCATTTGTGCACACGCTCTCTCCCTCTCAAAATAAGTCAGTAAAATTTGGGGGGGGGGGTTAAATACTTGCCTACCACAGGGTCCAACCATACCACTCCCAGATAGGAATGAGGTGGGAGGGAAGAGGAGGTAATGACCTTGAATACGACTCTGACTTTTAAAATCTTGGTAATGTTTCACTTACTCAAAAAATAATTAAATAAAATCAACCTGGATATAAGAAGAACCAAAAGAGAACACAAACAATAAAATAAAACCAGCTATATTATGAAGTAATAACTATAACGAAAACGTAAATACTACATTTAAAAAATTAACCTATACAACTGTGGGACGCTAAACATCAGACCCTGGAGTGACACAGACAGAGAGAGCTGCCGCTGAC
The DNA here is from genome assembly GCF_006229205.1 of Suricata suricatta. Lineage (NCBI taxonomy): Eukaryota > Metazoa > Chordata > Mammalia > Carnivora > Herpestidae > Suricata > Suricata suricatta. The sequence continues at coordinate 412,741 of NC_043704.1, forward strand.
CCTTGTGCAGGGCGTGGTTAAGCTGCACGCGCCTTGCACGCACAGACCTTCTTCAATACACGCCGGGCGGGCAGCACTGTAGATGCACCTCCTCTCCCTGTGACTGTAGCGTCTTCCCTCAGGCTGGCTTTACTGTAAGAATACTATATGTGAAGCAGGAAATATACAAGCTATGTGTTAACCGACTATTTTATTATGTTGTCTTTAAGGCTTCCAGTCAACACTAGGCTATCGGTAGTCAAGTTTTGGGAAATCAAAGGTAAGAGGCCGATTTTCAACTGTGTGAGGGGTCAGCGCCCCTGATGCCCCCACGTTGCTGAAGGGTCAACTATATATACAAATATCCTACTCTAGTTAGCAAATCTGTTTTACATAGGGGTGAAGATTAGCAATCCTCAAACTAAACTAATATGTATATACTTTAAGACTGAGGAAGTAAGTAAATACATCAAAGCTAAGATATTTTCACTAACGGTAAAAGGAATTAAGATTAAGAAGGGGGAAAAAGCTAGAATGAACTCTGTGATGTCGGACAGGAACTGAAGATACTAGAGTAAACTTCTGGTTTTAGTACACGTCCAGAGTGACAAAGCAATGGCTGCAGGCGTGTATACACGCGGTGCCCATCGCCCAGCTTGGCCTGCTGACACACCCAGAGGCCAAAGACACCCCGACAGCTCTGAGCACAGCTACCATCCAGATGTTGGCTTCTAAACACCATTCTCCACTAAAAGGAACCAGAGCTCCTTGAAGAGATGGCTGATTACAGGGCTGTGACACGGAAAGGATAAAATAACCGTGGAAAATCTTAGAGCCAGAATGTGAGGAATTAAGGTGCCAGAAACAATGAGGACATGGTAGATGGGCAGGGGCCAACTCAAAGGCACTTCCAGTGGCCAATCTATGTATTTCAGGAACAAAAAAACACTACCATAGAGCATGCACCTCTTGAACTTGGGGTCATGAGTTCAAGCCCCATGATGGGTGTAGAGTTTACTCAAAAAAAAAAAAAAAAAAAAAAAGAAAGAAAGAAAGAAAAAGAAGAATCCCTATGTCCATACTGCTACAAACAACTACATAAATAAGTACACTGGAGAGAAGTGACAGTCTCTCCAGGCAGCAGAATGCCAATTAATCCGTGGAGACAGACAATGGAAACAAAGTCATCACGTGTCCAACACCAATATCATAAATGTTGCAAGAATCATCTACGGAAGCTAAATTTAGTGGAGAAAAGCATGATGAGAAAAACGGCTTTGCAGGGTCTCTAAGTATCTCCACACGACATACTTATTAACTTCAAAGTTAAGAACAGTAACTTTTGTATCAAGAGAAACCCGGCAGGTCCCCCCTTAACTAAGTGATCAAAACCAGCATTAACCAGCAGGGAGGAACATCAAATGCCAACAGCAAGTGCGCTGAGCAGGGAGTATCAGCACTTCCAGTGTTCTTGCCGAAGTTCACACAACCTGATTTTAATCACGAGGAAACATCGAGCAAACCCAAACTGACAGGCATTCTACCAACTGACTGCTAGGACTCTTCAAGGACATCCAACTTATAAAAGACAAAGGAAGACTGAGAAACCGTCCTGGCCTGGAGGACACGAAGGCGCATGACACTGAGAAGCAGCACAGAATCCTGGACCAGAGAAGGGCGGAGTGGGACAGTGCGGGGTAAAACTGACCGAGCTCGAGTAGTTAGCTCAGAGTACTGTTCCGGTGTTAACAGGAACTAACTGTGACAGGCGTTCTGATGACACCAGATGCTGACATTCATTTCAAGAAGCTAAGTGAAGGTATCCACAAAGTCTGGACTCATTTCTGCAAATTTTTTGTAAGCTGGACATTATTTCAAAATGAAAAGTTAAAACACACAAAGCACTTAATAAATAAAAAGACTTCACGGCGCCTGGGGGGCTCAGCTAGTTAAGCGTCTGACTCTTGATTTCAGCTCAGGTCATGGTCTCACGCCTACGGGATCAAACCCTGAATCACACTCCACACTGAGCATGGAGACCACACAGGATTCTCTCTCTCTCTCCCTCTGCCCCTCTCCACTGCCCACATGGATAAAAAAAATTTATTAAAAAAATTTTTAAATGTTTACTTACTCAGCGACAGAGACGGCACACACGTTCGTGGGGGAGGCGGCAGAGAGAGCAGCCCAAGCGGGCCTCTCGCTCAGTGCAAAGCCCAACACGGGGCTCCATGTCACACCCATGAGATCACGACCTGAGCCGAAATCAAGAGTTGGACGCTCAACCGACTGAGCCACCAAGATGCACCCCACCCCCCAGCCAAAAAGAAGTTTAATATAAAAAGACTCCTCTGACTTGAAAGTAAAAATAAAATGAATAACTGTTAACTATAAATTACAAGCTTTTCTCCTCAAGGAGCCTAGGACAAAGCGTACAGAGAAAAAGCACCCGGGGTAAACTCTCAGCCCTCCCAATGTGGCTTTCACTTGTGCCGCAGAGACGGTGACAGGGCTGCTGGGAGCTGCCGCCCAGCCCGGAGGCCAGCACACAGGGTGACGGTGAACCTCGGGCCCGCCCCGGAGGAGGCGTGAGCCGGGCTCAGGCTGGGCCCGCGGCTGGGCCCCCCGAGTGCTGGCCAGCTGCTCCCCAGAAGAGGGAGAACAAAAGCCAGGTGTTTCAGTTCTCACAAGCAGCAGAACCCCAGATGTGTAGGTAGAATACCTCAACTTTACGAGCTGGTGATCCCACTTTTCCAATAAGGCAGGCCAGACATATCGTGACTTTTTATCAGATGCTGCCCTCAGCCACCAGGATGCCAGGTCATTCTAGCAAACACCCAAAACTATACCTACATAAACCTGCACACAAGGAGAAGTCACAATGCAAAGCCCCTCCACTGTAATGCACGGAAGAAGCCGCAAGGAGAGCCCGCCTACGGGGGGCCTGGGAGGCCCGCGGGCCCAGCGTTGTCTGTCCCACGTCCGCGGGCGGCCCACGCGCGCCCCTGCAGCTCTCAGCGCCTCACGCAGAGGACGGGGGTGCCTCCGCCGGCAAGACACCCTTTCTACAACACCTTCACCCATCCCCTCCTCCTCCCGTGTTCAGAGCAATAATGAACAAACAACAGTAAGCGGGGGAAGGAACTGGACGATTTAAGTGTGCAAAGAAATGCCCGTCAAAGACGCTGATACACAGCCACACCCGTGGAGCTCACACTTGTAAGCTTTCCACTACCAAAGCAAGAACCTGTACTGACACGTGCCTTCAAACCATCCATACTCATAAAAAATAAAACACTTACTAGGAGTAAAAACACGAAAAGACATTCCCCTTCGGTAAAGCCAGCCTCTCTCTCACCACCTCTGGTAGGCAAAAACAGAGCAAAGCCACGCCAGACAACCGGAAGCCAGGCAAGACGTAAATGCCCGGTGCTGAGTAAACCCACCTGCGCTGCTCCCGCCCCAGCAGGGGTGCCGCTGCAGGACGTGTGTTTGCAAACATCCCCTCCTCCCAGGAGTCCACCACCGTCGGTGGCTACCGGGCTCTCCTCCTGGACAGGCGCATCGACAGCCGGGCCCTTCCTCTTCGCCGTCTTTTTCTTCGGATGCGCACCGTCACCTTTTGTTTTTCTCTGTCGGAAGTGAGCAAGCTGCGCAAAAACGTAGAAAAGTAGTAAAGACAAAGGTAAGCAAGAAAAAAGTAACAGAACCACAAAGCCAATGAGCCGGCGGGGAACATGAGGCTCTGGGGCTGGCGCAGCGTGCTCCGCCAAACCCGGCCAGACCCGCGTCAACCGGCAGACCCCTGCCCCGCGAGCTCTGCCTTCATTACGAACGGCAACGCTGGCATTTAAGTTGAGAATTCCTTTCGAAAAGTCTAATAATGAGGCTTGCTAATTATGCCTATATACGGACAGAAGAAAGCAACACAGCCAACTGGCAGAATAGGTTTTCTAGCCCCTGGAAGTTTACAGAGAAATAGGATTGAAAAAAATATATACATCTACTAAAAGACTGACAGCTCAATCAAGGCATACTTAAGGTTTAAAACGACACAAACGCTAAGTCTCTTTTTGCCCACATTTTCCCCCAATCGAGAAAATATATAGCCTAGCCAAAACTTCTAGCCATAGATTCTGAGATAAGATACAGAAATAGCAAAAAATTAATTAAGCCAGGTCAATCTAAGATCCTCCTTTATGGAATCAGATGTTCTATTTTTCACGACACAGCTCACCAATGCACCAGGGACCTCCACAGAATGTCACCCATCAGAAGGCACGACCTAGCTGTTCAGTCCCTCAAACTGAAGGGCTTTAGACTGTTTATGCATCTCCCACTAACACCTTATGCAAAGGTATGAGACCAAACATCACTCTTTCATATGGGGACATCGGCTCCTTCAAATGACAGCTGTGCTCATAAAAGCAAGTGCATTTAACAAATATTCGCATAAATGTGACAGAAGTGCACACTCACACAGAACAAAGAAATTACATAAGGTCCCTTACGTGAGAGAAACCTTGTCTCCAGGACAGAGTCGGCCTTCCAAACCAGCCCCACGGTCACCATTCTATGCCCTGCTCCGTCAACTTTGACTGTCTCCAGGTTCCCTCCTGCATCACCATCCTGGACTCTGGCCTGGGGTCTCCCAACAAGAGGGGTCCCGTTTCCTCCTGCAACAAGGTGATCCTTCCACATCACCCTAAACACTCTAAGCACATTTATGCTTACAAATCATGACTAGTGCAAGGAAAACGCACATCAAATACTAAATTCTGGCTCATTTTCATCTCCTGCCCATGCACCTGCCTGGACGCCAGCACGTCCCTCTCCAAACACTACTCGTAAGTTTCCTCTCCACGAAGCCTGAATGAGGCCACTCTGTCCTCTGCCTGTCACCTTGCCATTAGATGCTGCTACCCTGTCACTGTCTCACACCAGTCACTATGTGTTCTGAATGGCCTCTTTACAGCAGTGACCATGTGGTTCCCTCAAAAGGAGAAACTAGCACTGAGTATTTCCTACTAGTGGGTGCATATATAATTTCCAGTGTCTGGCCACATCTGACCCCAAACACAGCAACTTGGCATGGCTCTACCTACTAATCGGGTGACACTGCCGACTCTCGTTCATCCCTTGGCAGAGTAAGTAACTTCGCCCGCAGCAGGGGAAGAGCAGGGAGTCACAGCCAAGGCTCACTCCAAGGCACCTCTGCAGCCAGGGTCTTTTCAGCTTATGGTTTAATCCCTACAATACACGCCCCCACAAACAATGAGCGCCAGTTTTATGTGAAACCTGGGGCAGAAGCAAGACGATAAAAAGCCTCCCTGGAGACAAGTGACTCTAGGACCACAGTGAGCTCCCCAGGGCATCCGCAACCTAGGGATGCAACACATGCCAGGAGACTCTGCCCAGGTGTCTGGAGATTCCCTAGAAAGCCCCGCGTGAGGAACAGGCCCCAGAGAGCCTCTCAACCCTCACCTGCTCGGACGTCCACCTGGCCCCCAAACAGCACCTGGGCCAGAACAAATGTTTCTGGACCCCAGGGAATATTAAGCAGGTCGGCAAGAGATATCCTGCATCGTAAACAATACATGTGTTCCTAGACCACCACTCGAGGACTTTTTTTTTTTGAAGATTAAAAGAAAAACTGCATAATTCCCAGTAATACGACTATCTGCATAAATGGATGGTGGATGAGCTGTAGGGAGAGCGTCTATGACGCCCACGAATGCAGGGGAGTCACAGGCCCTCTTAGAATTCTGGTGAGGTGGAGCGGCGGCAGGTGCGGTGTGCACAGGTGCGCGACGAGCTGGCTGCCCTGGACAACGAGGACGCGCGGTGCGGAGGCAGTGCCGTTCCCCTGACTACCAGCTTGTCCTTCCCGTTCTACTGGGATCGGAATGTGGGCGGGCGGTCAGGGACCGCGCGTTCCTAGGCCACCAGCGTCCACCGCGGCGCCACGGACACTGGCCGAGACTCCACTGCGGCGACTGCCGTGCCAGCTCCCCAAGGAAAGGCGGGAGGGCGCGGCCAGGCCCCGCCGTGCGCTCCAACGTACGTCCGCCCCGCCCCGCTCGCGGGCGCAGCCCAGCGAGTCCCGGTCTGCCCCGCGCCCGGCCTCCGCGCGCGGAGGGGCCGCAAGTCCCGAGCCGGTGATTGGCTGCGACCGCAACAGGGGCGGGACCTGGCAGAGGGCGGTGGATTCAAGATGGCGGCGACCAGGAGGCGACTTCTACCCGAGTCGGCGGGAAGGGCAAGACTTTGACGGCGGTCCCCGCCTAATAGCATCCGCTCCTAGTAGGGAACAATAGCGGCCACCGGAACCTTCCTTTAGAACCCCGCGCTGGGACAGCGGGAGGAGGAGGCGCTATCATTTACCTTCGCTCTCCCGGCCTCCACCTTTCTGCGCCGCTGCTCTTGCTCATCTTCATCCATCTCTCTCTCTCTCTCTTTCTCTTTCTCGGGGGCTCCTCGCGGGATACCGAGAGGCGAGAGGTGATGGGGTCAACACGCCGCCGCCTTCGCTCTATTTACACTCCCTCCCCCTTGTCTGGGCTGCCCTCCCCCCGCAACAACTGTCACGCAGATTTGGTCCGGGCACCGCCCCCGGGCGTGCGCCGTCTGCCCCGCTGCCAATCAGAAGGCTGCGTTCCTGCCCTCGCGCACGCGCCTTCAGGCTGGTGCGACCCGGACAGAGCTCCGCCCCTGTAGATCTCTGGCCTCCCATTGGCGCGATGTCAAGCCCACCTCCCAACAGGACCAATGGTGGAGGGCAGAGGCCTCGGAACGCTCTGTGGTTGGTTGGTTTTAAAGGAGTCTGGCTGTCCAATGAGTGGGCGGTGAGCGCAGGCGCGGGAACCGGTCTGCTCTCGCTCACCTACCTGGGGGCTGCACCGGCGTTTCGAAGGGCTTTGGAGCGAGTGTGACTGTCGGCCTTTATCCCCTGTCGTGTTAGTGGGGCGTCTACCGCCAGCTTATAGGTTCTGAGTGGTGCAGCATAGGATTTGACTGATGGGTCACACAGTCTTGGGTCCACTCTGGCACCTTTGCCACAAAGCAGTCTCCTGGATCAGAATATTAGGAGGGACCCTCTGGTGGAGAGAGGGACAGACTGAGGCCCTGAAGCGCAGGAAAGGCTAACTTACACATATTTATTCCAGTTAGGACAGTCTCTGGAATCCCAGGATGGAAGGGGTTCCATCTTGCCAAGTGGTCTTTAGTCCCCTTGAGAAAATTTTGGTAAGGATGTGATTTTAAATTGTACCCAGTTCTAGATCACCAGAAAAAGCTGGTTCAGTGAAAATCAAAAACAGTCTTTCAAGTGGAAAATGATTAAAGCTTTAGGGGCACTTGGGTGGCTCAGTGGGTTGGGTGTCCGACTTTGGCTCGGAACATGATCTTACATGCCTGGGTTCAAGCCCCGCATCGGGCTCTGTGCTGATGGCTAGCTCAGAACCTAGAGCTTGTCTTCGGATTGTGTGTCTCCCTCTCTCTCTGACCCTTCCCTACTCACGCTCACTCTCTCTCTCTCTCAAAAATAAATAAAAACATTAAAAAAAAATTTTAATGATTAAAGCTTTGAAACATTTGGGTAAATTATTTCAAGTATATTGTAAACAGTTTTTAAAAAGGAACCTTGTACTTCCTGCTCAGTTTTGCTGTGAACCTAAAACTGCTCTAAGAAATAAAGTCTGTTAAAAATTTAAAAGAGGGGCGCCTGGGTGGCTCAGTCGGTTAAGCGGCCAAGTTCGGCTCAGGTCATGATCTCGTGGCTCCTGAATTTAAGCCCTGTGTAGGGCTCTGTGCTGACAGCTCAGAACTTGGAGCCTGCTTCGGATTCTGTGTCTCCCTCTCTCTCTGCCCCTCTCCTCTCTCTCTCTTTGTCTCTCAAAAATAAATAAACATTTAAAAACTTATTAAAAATTTAGAAGAAAAAAAGGTAATAACTTTGGTTATGAATTCATGGTCTGTGTGGGAATCCGAAGTCTCATGAGATCATGGTTCCCTAGCTTCACTTGAACCTGTTTGTCCAGTTAAGGAAACAATGCAGTGATTTTGTTCCTAGCCCACAGTCTAACCATCAGATGCTGGTGGCGTAATCAAGCTCACTGGAAGCTGATAAAGTAGTTGACGATAATCCAAAGCATCTCGCAGCACCTTGTAGCATAACGCAGCCCAGCGAGTTGTTCTGCCCGTGTGGACACTGGGGAAGCTGTGCGGCTTTCACCAAGGGGTGATCCTGTTTGCGTAAATGGTCTTAACATCCCCGGTCTCATAAAACTGTTTCTCATCACTGCTGGATGTTGGAATAGCCCATTTACAGTAGAAGGAAGATATAAACAAGGCCCCCCCTCCCACCCCCACGTCTTTGAATCTGTAAATACAACAGCACCATGTTTCAGTGGCAGGATTAGGGAACTGCAGAACTCAAGGATAAGGAGGGAGTCCCGAATCCTCTGCTACAGACCTGGGCCCATGGGGAGCCAGGTAAGATGACACTACTTCAAGTGTCCCGCCACTAGAGAGAAAGTGGCACAAAAAGCAAGATTGGGGTGGATGGCCTTGTTCTGGGCGATGTTGCAGTAGACCTGTAGACACGCCCTGGATTTCTGGAGTTCCTTCTGTTCCGCTCACCTGTTCCCCCACCCTTACTTGGACAGGGTTTGTGTGCTGTCTTCTCTGGATGGAAGCAGGATAGTAACAATGCCCTTCCATCGACGCGCAGTAATGACAGTCCTGCTGACACAGGTCATCTTTCCCCCTCAGGGAGAACGTGTGATTATGAGCAACCATGACTTAGACAGATCTCTCTCAGAAAGTGCTGGAAGCACAGCCACCGGAAAGCATCTCTCCTCCCGACTCAGCCCACGGCCCTTCAGTAAGCGGCGCTTCCAGTCTTAGCTTGTAGAGTTGAGTGGTCTGAGCAAACGTGAGCGGGAGTGGGCGGGCTCATAAGGCCAGAGGTCGGGCAGGCAACACCGGCAGAACACGGGATCAGACTTTCCCAGAGCAGTGACTGCCCCAGATCTGTGCCTGAATCTCTCAACCTCTACGTGTTGCAATGGAGTCAAAGCTCCGTTGGGGCACATGTCCACAGTTTTCCCACACTGGTTTGGTCATTGGTTTTCAGTCTATGTTCCCTAGAACCTCAGCATCATTTCCATGGTCGTTCTAGACTATGTTAATGGTGAATGTGAGTCTCAACTTATTTTTAACAATTAAAAAGCTGTCCATATAAGTTATGTAGATACTCACCCCCAAGGAGGGAAACAACCCTCACTCCTTACATCTGAGCTGTGCATGGTGACTTCCTCCCACAGAGGACAGTGTGGGAAGGGAGAGAAAAAGAGGAACTGGGGAGTGGAGAAACCTAACAAATATACCTCCACTGGGTGATCAAGGTCAAAACCAACAGAGAAAAGTCAAGGTGACCACCTGCACCCTGGATGTGATGTGGTGATGACGATGGCACTTCATCTCTGTGGTCTTCCTCCCATCAACCCAAACCCCGATCCAATCGTGAGAAAACATTCAAACCCCACTAGTAGGCGACACCCTACAAAATACGTGAGAAGTGCTCCTCAGAACTGTCAAGGTCACCAAAAACAAGAGTCTAAGGGGACATGATGACTAAATGTCATATGATGTTTGGAACAGAGAAGGGATGTCAGGCAAAAACACAATACACAAAGGCAGTACGGACTATAGTTAATGTATCAGTCTAGGGTCATTAACTGTAATGTGACATTATGTAAACATAACAATATGACGCCATAATAATAGGGGAAGCCATATGTGAGAATGCTATTTACCACCTTGATTTTTCTGTAAATCTAAACTTTAAATAACTTTAAATAAATATCTTTATTTTCATAAAAACGTTTAACAGCCCCATACTGGGACACGTTATGTGTAACCTGGAGACCACCTCCTAGCTGCCTGGACTAGCTTAGCTAAGTCAGTTTTTGTGCACACTCAGACCCCCTGTCTGAACGTTAGGGTTATGATGCATACAGAACCATAAATACAGAAGCGTACGGGCACTTTAAAGGGCGCTTAGCCAAACTTGCCACCCGATACAAGCTGCATCCAGGCGGGGGCCGCTCACGCCCCAGCCCCGGGCCGCAGGCATGCGCTCCAGTAGCAAGTCTGTTAGGTCCGCTTCATTAGCTGGTGGATTCATTTGCAAATCTGAAATGTAAAGCCTGTGCAGATGAAGGGCCACTCCTACCAGTTTTGTGCCCTGCCTTCTGTGTGAAGGATCACGTATAGAAGGCTTCCCTGGCTGAATGCTACCCCTCCCCACCCTCAGCCCTGCAGACATGCACTCCAGCCACCAACTCCTGACCTGACCAGTGGTCCTGTCCCTAGGTGCCCCCACTCCTTTCGGGGCTGGGGTCCCCACAGAGCAGCCCCAATGCTGGAATCACAACCCCGCCTGGAGCAGTGGTGGCCCAGGGGGCCCTGAGTCCTGCAAGGCGGTGGCTAGGTGCCTGTGGGGTGGGCCCACTGAGAACCCGCATCAGGGCAGCCCCTAGACATGTCATTGGCCAGCTCCCTTGTGCCCCTTCTGCCCCTCAGAATTTCCTGAGGTCTGCAGGGACGTGGTGTCCCCACCCAGTCCTCCTGGTGCCCAGGCTTCACTCCCATCTGGCTCTGAGGGTCCCTCGAATGTGCTGGGGGCTTGCTGGCCTCCTGGAGGCTGCACCGGATGAGGGGTTGGTAGGTCCCTGCGGTGCATAGGGAAGAATGCAGCTGTCCCCTACCCCTACTCCATACTCTTCTGGGCTCAGTTCTGGGGGTGGGTGGGGGCATTCGTGGGGGGGATCAGTACTGTCTTCCCCCAGGACCTCACCCTGGCCCTAGCCGCGGCTCATTGCCTTCCCAGTAAACACCACCTGACTACACCTGGGGGTTAGCAGTGTTGACAGGTAACCCCCGGGTGGGGCCCCAGGCGGGGGGGGGGGGGGGGGGGGG